>NW_011494961.1:7259308-7278497 GCF_000754665.1 Bison bison bison
GCCTCCTGGCGCCGCGCAGCGCGGGGAGGGCTGACCGGAGGGTGTGTCCGTCTCCCCTCGGCTCGTCTTCGCGCGCACCCCGGCGCGAGGCTGTTTTCTCTCCTCCGACCAAAATTTGAAAAGCTGGTGAGGGAGGGGTGGAAATGAAGCGCGAGGGAGCCGCCCTCCGCATCTCGGGTTTCGAGGGGGAGCGCGGATGCTGGGCCGGCCTCCTTGCCGCGTAAGCCCTTTCTGGAATGAAGGCGGCCGGCCCCCTTGCACCTTGCGGGCTGATTTCAAAACTCGAGAGTAAATCTGGGTCCTCGGTGCCCTAGGGGCCGTCTGCTCCATTCCAGCCCGCGAGGCGGGGTGAGCGGAGAAGAGCCACGGCCATCTGGGGAGAGGCGGGGGCTCTGTGGAAGTTTCCCTCGTGGACTGAGCAGAGAGGAGGAAGACAAGCAGGTCCACCGAGGCGCCACCTCTCAGTTGGCTTAAGGCGTTGGGCTGCGGTCGTCCCAGGCCCCAGAGGTTTGCGGTTCACTAAAATGGTGACCCACCCAGAGCTCTTTGGGACAGTCTTTCCCACAGCCCAAGTGGCTTCTTCTTTGAAGCACAGGTTTAACTGAAGGAGGTGAAAGTTCTTAGTCTTCCCTGTGATTGGGAGATCTCATGTTTGACTTGGAGACATTTTGTTTGTAAAAACAAACACAAACCATCTAAAAGGAGCCTAGTCCAACTTTCAAAACACAGGATGCCCAGTTAAATATGATTCTCCGATACACAACATAATTTTTTTTAGTATAATGAAATTCGCTCAGTGGTGTCCGACTCTTTGCGACCCTATGGACTATACACTCCATGCAGTTCTCTAGGCCAGTTTACTGGAGTGGGTAGCCTTTTCCTTCTCTAGGGGCTTTTCCCAAACCAGGGATCGAACCCAGGTTTACTGCATTGCAGGCGGATTCTTTACCAGCTGAACCACAGAGAAGCCCAAGAATACTGGAGTGGGTAGTCTATCCCTTCTCCAGTGGATCTTCCCCACCCAGGAATCAAATCCAGGTTTCCTGCATTGTAGGCGGATTCTTTACCAATCGAGCTATGAGGAAGCCCTTTTTTAGTATAAACATGGCCCAAGTATTGCATGGGTCACACATTCTTTTTTCCTAGAATATTTGGGACGTACTTATACTAAAGTATTTATTACTTATCTGTAATTCAGATTTAACTGGGCATGCCCCATTTTTATGTGCTAAATCTGCAAGAGGCTTGAATAATGAATTAGTTGGCAAACAATCCAACAAGTGGCAAATCTCACCTGATGACTATCTCCTTTCTTTACTGAAAAAAAAGGTAAGTTTCTATGATAGCAAAAACTGTCATCAGTCAAGGCTTATTCATATGTGTTAATGAGTATCTGCATTTCAAAATACCATTGCTCTTCACTGAGAGTGACACATTAAACAATAAGTCCGCATGGGAAGTAATTTACTTTACCTGAGTCCTAGAAGGAAATTTGCTAGTATTTGCTAGTACTCCCAATGAGAGATTTAGCTTGTCTACTGTGAATAATGTTGCAATAAATGAGCAAGTGCAGATATGTTTTTGAGATACTTATTTCATTTCTTTTGGATATTTATCTAGTAATGGGATTGCTGGATCTGTGGTAATTCTATTTTAATTTTTTGAGGAAACTCATACTGATTTCCATAATGGCTGTACCGATTTACATTCCCACCAGCAGTGTACAAGGGTTCCCTTTTCTCCAGTAGCCTAGATATGGAAACAATTCAACAGGTCCAAGGGATGACCAAAGAAAATTATATATAGATGACATACATATATTCATAATGGGATATAAGTCACCTATAAAATAGAAGGAAATTCTGCCATATGGACAATATAGATAAACGGAGAGAACATTATGCTAAATGAAATGTCAGAGAAAGACAAATACTATATGATCTCACTAATATATGGAACCTAAAAAAGTTAAATCCACAGAACCAGAGTAGAACAGTAGTTTCCAGAGACTGGGAGATGGGGAAAGTGGGGAGATGTTGGTCAAAACTTACTTTCAGTTATAATATGAATAAGTTCTGATGATCTAATGTACAGTGCGGTGACTATAGTTAGTAGTACTTGAAATTTTGCTAAGAGTAGCTCTTAACTCGGAGAAGGCAATGGTGCCCCACTCCAGTACTCTTGCCTGGAAAATCCCATGGATGGAGGAACCTGGTAGGCTGCAGTCCATGGGGTCTCAAAGAGTCAGACACGACTGAGCGACTTCACTTTCACTTTTCACTTTCATGCATTGGAGAAGGAAATGGCAACCCACTCCAGTGTTCTTGCCTGGAGAATCCCAGGGACGGGGGAGTCTGGTGAGCTGCCATCTATGCGGTCGCACAGAGTCAGACACGACTGAAGTGACTTAGCAGTTCTTAACTGGACTTCCTTGCTTGCTGTTGCTGTGTCTCTTCAGTCGTGTCTGACTCTTAGCGACCCCATGGACTGCAGCCTACCAAGCTCTTGCGTCCATGGGATTTTCCAGGCAAGAGTACTGGAGTGAGTTGCCATTGCCTTCTCCCTAACTGGACTAACCACACCAAAAAAAAACAACTTTATGAGGTGATGAATGTGTTAATCAATTTGATTGTGGTTATTATTCATAATGTATACAGATATCAAACCATCACTTTGTTCAAGTTAATATATACACTTTTTATTTGTCAGTTAATTATACCTCAGTAGAGCTGGGGATGGGGAGAAAAAAAAAAGAAGAATTTTATTTGGAGGGAAATGGAGAAGAGGAGAAAATGTTCATTTTGAGCACAGACTCTGCTGCTATATCACTGTAATACTCTTTTTTCTACAGGTTTTTTGGGGCTACATTCCCTTCCGTTGCCTTTTTATGGGACAACAATTTTGTAATATTTTCTCTGGAGAAAATAGAAAAGATAATCGTCTTCTCTCTAGCACATTAATTTGTTTTTACATATCATTAATAGTTTAGAAAAGTCTTTAAGCATTACAATTCACTATTGGTAATGTCATGAAAGTTCTTATGATTGTTTTTTAATTTGGAAAAGTTTCTATCCAGTGTTTTTCATACCTGAGCTATTAACAGTTGGAAGCATAGTTCGCAGAGTAGCTTCTGAGTCCACTGATTCCAAGCATCATTTCTTTCTTACTAGCCACATACACTGGTCACGTGGCACTGCAAGGAACGTTTATAATTCAATGCACTCTCCGGTCCTGCACTTCTGTCACAACAGTAGGGGACAGTATTCTTGGAAGTCATGCCTACAAGGGCATGGCTAATGATATTTAATAATATTTGGAAATGATGTGAGCCACATACAACTATCCCACTAAACCCAAACTAAATGTATTTTCAACTCAGTTTTTGTTGGATTTTGAAAATGGCCATGGCCCCTCAGCCACCTGGCACAAGGGAACATACGACAGAAGGGTGATTGGATAGGAAAGTGACAGTGGTCTTAACTGATTCCAGTTAAAATAGTTTACAAATATTAAGAAACACATCACCAAGTGAATGCATCATTAGGGCTTGCCCCCCTCAGGGGACTTGGGAAGGGTTTATGCAAGTGAAGACCCCTGAAGTTTAAGCTAAATCAAGTTTGCTGACACCTAAGTCCTCAAAAGGGATCCCCTGGTGGCTCAGTGGCAAAGAAATCAGCTTGCAATGCAGGAGACGCAAGAGACGTGGGTTCAATCCCTGGGTCAAGAAGATCCCCTGGAGAAGGCAATGGCTACCCACTCCAGTATTCTTGCCTGGAGAATTCCATGGACAGAGGAGCTTGGCGGGCTACAGTCCATGGGGTTGCAAAGAGTCAGACATGACTGAGTGACTAACTTTTAAGTCCTCAAAACATGTTATTACTCCAAACCATTCCATAGCACTTAGCGCCTGCATAGTTTATAGAACTTGTCACACTATTTAGTTACACTCATAGTTAACTATGAGTTAACTCTCCAGCTAGATTAGAAATGCAGGGGGCAGGTGTTGCAGAGAAGGCAATGGCACCCCACTCCAGTACTCTTGCCTGGAAAGTCCCATGGATGGAGGAGCCTGGTGGGCTGCAGTCCATGGGGTCACAAAGAGTCGGACACGACTGAGCGACTTCACTTTCACTTTTCACTTTCATGCATTGGAGAAGGAAATGGCAACCCACTCCGGTATTCTTGCCTGGAGAATCCCAGGGACGGGGGAGCCTCGTGGGCTGCCGTCTATGGGGTCGCACAGAGTCAGACACGACTGAAGCGACTTAGCAGCAGCAGCAGCAGCAGGGCAGGTGCTGCGTCAGAGTGCCTAGCACAAGACCTGCTTTAAATTAGACACTCAATCAGTGAGAAACAGATGAAACTGCTAAAGGGCAGGAAGATAAATTGCAAGAACTTAAGACAGATGCCACGGAGGAAAGGTTTGGGTGCTATGGATAACAATATTCAGAGAAGGAAGTGCCCTGCAAGTGCTGGAGGGTGAGGACCACAGACCTCAGAACTAACGAAGGGTAAGACAGGTACAGGAAGGACCTTTAAAGCCACAAGGTGATTCTATTTATATAAGATGTCCAGAAGGGGAAAATTCATGGAGATGGAAAGTAGATTAGTAGTTGCCTGGAGCTGAAGGTAGAATTGGGAGTGAGGCAAATAAATGAGCATGAGGAATATTTTGGGGGTGCTGGAAATGACCTAAGTTGGATTGTGGTTATTGTTGTTTAAGTCTTTAAATATTTGCTAATAATCATCTGTACACTTTTGAGTGAAATTTATGATATATAAATGATAGCAATACAGCTGTTTAAGGTTTTTTTTTTCTGAAAAGGGGAAACTAAGATTCAAGTGCGAAGAGGTTGTAATGTGTCAGTAGTGTTAATGAACTAGCTGTGAGTAATCGTTCAGTCTCACCCAGATTCCCGCACATGGTGGTGAAGTGTGTTGTGCACATGAGCCATTGTGTGGACAGGGCAGCCCTGGAGCCTGTCTATCTGCAGCATCCAGAGCTCTCTCACTTTGCCGGCTCCCCAAGTTACTAGTTACTGTGTGGCCAGTAAAAAGAAGCAACATGCGACATGAATGCCCAGACACCGGCCTGTGGAATATTCTTCAAATATTACAGCTCACATATGAAAAACACTTCAAGAATTGACATGACATTATCAGTGCTGAGTTATAAAGTTCAGAGACACTTTTCTAAACTAAAATGATGAGAAAACAACATGCTAGAGAAGATGATCTTTTCTATTCTCTCTATAGAAAACATTATAAAATTGCTGCCCTAGGAAAAGGCAATTATAGGAAACATAACCAAAAAACTGTCATGGGAAAAAAGGGTGTTACAGTAATGTGAGCGGCAACTAATTTTTAAAAAATTATTGTGACGGGGGTTGTGCTTTTAAAAAGTTTGTTATTTATCTTATACACTCTTAAGTATTCATTATACTTAAGCATTACACTTAAGCATCCATACACTCTTAAGTATTCACTACCATGCCAACTTTGCATTGCTAATTTTTTAGTATTTTTCTTAAAAGAAGTTCTCCCAAATTATATAACCTCAGGCTCCACAAAACTTGGATCTGCCTCTGTGAGTCAGGCATAAGCATTTTGTGTTATCTTGTTTAGTCATTATAAAAGCCTTATGGGATACCTGTTATTAGATCCCTATTACAGGCGAAGAAAGTAACTAATAGGTTAAGTAACTTATTTAAAGTCATACAGTCAGAATTCAGGCTTCCCTTGTGGCTCAACTGGTAAAGAATCCGCCTACAGTGCAGGAGACCTGGGTTCGATCTCTGGTTTGGGAAGATCCCCTCGAGAATGGTTTGGCAACCCACTCCAGTATTCTTGCCTGGAGAATCCCCATGGACAGAGAAGCCTGGCAGGCTACAGTCCATACGGTCACAAAGGGTTGGACACAACTGAGTGACTAAGCACACACACAGTCAGAATTCAAGCCTAGAACCATGTAGCTATGACACCATGTTTTCCACTCCAAGACCCCAAGATAACCTTGACCTTACATTGCCTGTCTCTTCTGACATCACTTAACCACCGACCTTCTCATAGATATAGCTGGGGTCAGCGTGTGAGGTGAATCAGCTGCAGAGTCAAATCCTTTCTTTAACATTTGATACTCTGTTCGTGGATTTTTTCCATTAATTGTGATTTAAAAAATATTACATTAAAATGTTATCTCAATGGCTGAATTTTGTGATGTATTTGGTGCCCTGGACATGTCCTACTTTTAGCCTGGTGTGACACGCTGAATGAAGATGTGAACATCCACTTCATGCTTTAACTTCTAATGAAGGCAGGACCCAAATTTCATCCATTGACTTTCATACCATCTATCTTTGCAGTTTATTCACTTACGTCCTCAAACTACCGTTTGAGAACTCAGTTCTTCACAGATAAGTTGACCAATAATAATATTGGATTATCTATTGATGGGACCGCTTGCCAGCCACTGGCAAAGGAGTTAGCTTCGGTCAAGGTGGAAGGAAAGTTAATTTCCACAGAAAGTTTTGTATTTATGTCACCTGGTCTTGTAAAATCCTCTGAACGGAGCAGCTTCACCACATCCTCTGCAGATGCTCACAGCACTGGCTTGCAGAGCAGACTGGCAGATCCCTGAGACTAGGTCCCCTCAAGTACGTCATTTGGAGGCCTCCACACTGATGGAATTCTAGTAGTGACCTGAGAATACTCCTCTTCCCTATTCTGCCTCCAGGCCCAAGGCTTTGGCTTTCAACAATTAAGAGTCACAAAGGACTTTGTGCCCAATAAGAATACATATTATTTTCAAGCTCATATGGAAGAGTCACAATGTAATGACCATAATTGAGGCCTCAGAGTAAATCTCAAAAAAAACTTTTTTTAACTTGCAAACATATAAGCTCTGTTTATGAAATTAGAAATTAACAAAAAGAGAAAGCATCATTACCACTGTAATTTGAATAACAAACTTATAAATATTCATAGATTAAGTGGAAAATAAGTAGAAGTTGAGAGCTATTTTTAAACTACACAGCAATGAAAGCACTTGACATTAAGATCTTCACTATTCAGGAAAATGTATAGTCTTAAATGCATTTATTAGAAAACAGGGAAGTCTGAAAGTAAGCTTACAATCTAAGAAGCTATAAAAAGAGCAGCAAAAATAAACCTAGAGGATGTAGTGGGAAGAAAACGATAAAGGTAAAATCAGAAAACGACTCAAACTTCCTGTCTGTTCCAAAGCAACCTCTCTCAGAAATAGTGAGTCAATAAAACCAAAAGTAGGTTCTTTTTTTAAAGCACCAAGACCGACAAACCTGAAACAAGAATGATTAAGAGAAAGAAGGAATACATAAACGTAACAGAAAGGATATAAAAACTAGCCCCAGATACTTGCTTGTATCAATCAAGTTAAAACTATAAAAACTAACCTTGGCTCAACAAAGAGAACCTGAAGAGATCAAAGGTCACAGATCGTAACAGTGGTTAATAATACACCTGGAAAAATGCCCCAAGCCCAGAGATTACTGAGCAATTTCAACCAAAAGTTCCAGAATAAATAATACCTATCTTACATACCTAGACTTTAGCTAACTTCTTTACAAACTGTTCCAAAACCTCAAAACAGATGGGAAGCTATCCAATTCATTTAACAAAACTAGCATAATGCGGATATCAAAACTAAAGTACACACTGTAAAAGCAAGTCACAGACCAGTCTTCTAAAGTAAATAAAAGATCCTAAATGAAGTATTAGCAAATGGAACCCAGCAGTGTAACAAAAGAATGATCAAGTAAAAATTCATCCAAGCTGCCAAGGTCAATCTCCAAATTTCACGTTCTCTTAATCCAAACACGCCCCATCTAAACCAGGCTTGGGGGCTGTTTGTTCACCATGTCCACCCTTCCCTTCTTCAGCCTCCGATGGTAGGCTGGCTAGATGTCACCTTTTGGTGTCAGATCACATCACCCCTCTGTTCAATGCCCTTTGACGGCTTTAAGCTTTGATCTTTCTTGCTTAAACATCGAATTCTTTCATCTTTCTGTCTCCCTGTTATTCTTAACTCTAAAAATTACTTATCAGTTTCCGATAATAGAAGGTACCTTTCATTCTAGTAGAATTACTCAGGTTTCAATAGGAAGCACATACTAACAAGCCTTTCCTATTGTTACTATGCAAATCATAAAACATTAAGTCCCAAAGGAGCAGAATTTGAAACTGAAATACAGAAAAAGTTTTTGTAAAATTTTCATTAACATTTCCAAACTGGTACTTTCTAAACTGGTACCAGCTTTCCAAACTGGTACAATGTTTCACAGCTTTTCCAAGGGTCATTCTGAAATTCCCCATTGTAAGAAAGGTTAATATGTTAGTTGGGAGTACTAAAAAGACTAAATAATACCCTGATTTAAAGTAAATTTCTATGTAATAAAGAACTGAGAGAAACTGATAATTGTTTATTATTTATTTCTAAAGAGAACATGAGTTAATATTATAAAGTCATTGCCTACTACCTTTAAAAGAACCCAGTAATTATTTTGCACTTACCTTAATTCTATTTACAAATTACTTAAATTCGTACATATGTACCAGCTACATCATCAGTACAGTTTACAAGCAAGGCAGAAGTGCAGGTTACATATATTTCTGTTTTAACAATGACAGTATAATCATTTTATGTCTACCCAAAATGCATTTTAAAATCTAGTTTTAGAAAATTATCGTGTAAATCTAAGCATATGCGTCACTACACACTAATCCAATAATCAACAAATTAGTTGGCTAATAAGCTAAAATATGTACCTGAAAAGCAAAAACAGCAGTAAAAACCATGAACATCTCTGAGCAGTGATGATGCAGTCATGAAAAACCGGTCCGTCACTGAGGATAGGGTAGTTTCTGTCAATTGTCTGACAGGCCATTGACCCAAAAGCTGGAAACTCTCACACCCACTCACTCCCAAGTCCTTGGATCCTGCTTGCCTGCCCTACTGCCAGAAGCTGTTCCAAGGATCTAGCCTTGAAAGTGTGGTCTTGAGGACTGGATGCATGACTACGGCCACCCAAGACAAGCCGTGTTTTTGTTTATGAAAACTGCCACCCACCCATCTGGAGCAGCCTCTTCCTTCCGCCTCTCCTTGTCCTCTGCACATGTGAGGGTGTGTTCCAGATTCTACCCAAGAAGCTTCTAAGGAGGCTGCAACCCAGAATCTGCATATGTGCACTTTGGGGAGTTTTTGCAAAATGACAAACTTGCACAGGAACCAGGTTTCTCAGGAGTAATCTCTAATAAAAACTGATTTTCACTTGACTACAAACTTAGCAATCTTCAGCAAACTCATTTCGTGGGTTGTTGGTAAGCAATGCTTTTCAGCCCCAAAATTGAAATGAAAATCTACAAAACTGTGCCTTGTTAACTAATGGGAACTAAAGAAAGGGCTTTCATTTTTGGCTCAACTCAAGATGCATGAGAAGGCAATGGGTTAAAAGCCTCTGTGTCCCCTAATCATGGCTCACTTCTCTGCCTCTCGGAGGGATCCTAAGAAGGCAGAGGAGGAGGATGCCCAGTTTTCTGTTTGACACAGATCCCATCTCTGAATTTAGAGATAAAAGGTGAGTGATTCATGAAGTATCTATCATTTTTATTTTTCAGGAGGTCTTTGTTTCATGTGCCAAAGATTTGTTTTTTGTTTTTTAAATTTTAAACTGTCTTCAGTAATTATTCCACCATGTCTTCAGTAGAGATTCCACCTAAATAATACCTGCAGTGCTGCTTTCAGTCTCGTTAATTTTCATCTTTTTTGGCCTTTAAAAGTATTTTCAGTGTCTTCAAAAGTTACTTTGAACAGAGGAGTCATGGTTTTCTTTAACACTTTGCTATTAATAATATATGCATTTCATAGCCTCACAGGTTGACTACAACAGATTCCTATCTATAAACAGATTTCAAATAGTTTTTAGCACACAAATATACATTAATGTATAAATGAAAAATAGAATTCTTTTTCCATCAATGCACTCAATTTGTGCTAGGATATATTCCTTAAGAGTAGTGTGTAAACTATAAATCAAATTGTATGTTCCTATGAATCAATGGTTTGAATAGCAGATTAGCAGACGTTCACATCACCTGGGATACCCCTAAACTGTTAACTTTAATGACAGTTTCAATTTGGTGAAACGGGGCTCAGAGAACTCCTGGTGAGCATGCCCCTTTCTCTCATCACTCCCCTCCTCAGAAAACAAATGGCCAGAGACTTGTCCCATAGGAGGGAGTGAGGATGATAGATAATCTGTCTACAGCCCATTAGGATCAACCTCCTCAGCTCCTCACCTATGTTCCCACTGATGTCAATCTTCATTCTCTGACTGAAGTCTGGCTGCCTTTAGAGGACAAGGCTTTTCAAGGTGGCTCTTTTTGATCTCAAACCCCAGGTAGGCATCTCTCCGCGCATTTGTAGACATCTAGATTAAACTTCCCCAAACCTCAATTTCAAGCATCCCATATCCTGACCGCCACTTCCTGTCTTTCCAGTTCATTCCCTCTGGTCTCCACCCTCGGACAGCTCTCTGACCTCAACAGGACCTTCACACTACTAAGCCCTTCTCTATCTACTGCCACTACCGAGCTCTTGTCTATCACTCGCTTTGCATCCCTTTCACCTGAATGACAGAGGAGCTTCCTTGTATACATCCACAGTTCCCCTGCTCTTCTGTTCTAACTTAAATCCAACTTTCCACCAAGCAGTAAATGTGGCTAGAAGGAAAAGGCATGCTAACTGGCTGAAGTTCATGCTGCCTGACAACCCTACTACAAACTGGTCAACCCATCTCTTACTCTTCCTAGGCGACTATTTCTTGGATTCTAACACTCTTTACCCTTTCTCAACTGATGACTCCAAGTGCTTCTTTAATAGGGAAAACCATAGTGACCAAAGGCTAACTTCCATATTTACCTACCATAAAGATTCACCCCCTGGATGCCTCTCCTTCCAGACAGCCACATGGCTCTCTTCAACGGTCACCTTTTCAGAAGGGCCTCCCTAGTTGCTGTCAAAACCAGCATTCTTGATACTTTTTCTGCCTTATTTTCCCCATTGCATTTCCCACACCTGACATACAAATGTGCTCTTTTCCCCAGTCCACACACTCACTCTGGAGTGTAAGCACTGTGAAATCAGGATTTTCTGTGTTTTGAGCATAAACCAATATCTAGCAAGTATTAAGTGCTAATAAATACCTATTAAATGAGGAACAAACTAGCCAAAGACAAAAATATTTAGAAACATGATACTCCGTATTGTGTAATTACAGTATATAGCTGCCCTTGGAACACTGCAGTTTCTCCTGATTCAGTAAGATTCTCTCCTGCTGGAGGCCGCAGGGCACGGGGACACATACAGCGCTGGGGGTGGGCTGGGCTCGGAGTAGGTGGTGGGTGGGTAGAACATCTGACTTCTACTATCGGCTCTGTCACTAATTAGTAATGTCATTTAGGGTGAGTCATTTAACCTCTCATTTCCAGCAGGGAATGGGAGAGAGTACTTTTATTTTTATCCAAAGAAAAGAGACCCAACAAGCGCAAAACCACTCATCACACACATCAAGAGCCTTTTCCCTTCCAAAGTTCATCAGTAGGACTTTTACAGTGTTTATAATAAAATTTTATTCTACAACCTAATGGATCATTAACAGTTTTATAGTAAATAAATGTTAGTAAACAAGATTTTTTTAAAAATCGCTCTCAAAGTTCCAGATGGTAACCTTAAAAGTCAATTAAATAGGATAGTCACATGTTATAAAAATTTTGCTATGAATGTACAAGGAAAAAGAATGCCTAATTTAACCAAGAAAGACAAATTAAGGTTTTGATTAGTTAACAGTCATATATATTTTGAAAGTAGGGTTTGTTTTCGAATACAAACAGAGTAAGTACTTGGTAATGTCCACAAAATTAATGAAACAGTATCACTGCATTTCCTCGAGCAATAAATCCAATACATCCTAGATGTAAGAATACCACCAATTCTCCCCCAACCATAAACACACAAAACACAAAGCCATATTGTCAAGCAAAATATTTTTAATTAGTAGGCTGATCATAAATAAATCCACATAAAAGATTTAACAGAATTACAAAGAGTTTTGTGTTTCTTTTGTGGACTCAATTCATAATATGCATTAGTCAACCTCATTCTCTAACTGCGACAAAAAGAGTTGTCATCCAACAATGCAGCACAGTTTAAGCAATTCATATTCTGTAGTTACATTTTTACATTTTCTTTACAAATGTAACATTTATATACATTATATATATTTTTTTTCTATAGTTCATGTACTGAAATTCTATTGTTTTTACAGGGAAAATATTGAATTCATTTAATGAATATGAATCATTCCTTGTTAAAAAGTAATTCATATAAACAAATAACACGGTACCACTGCCTTTTGGCATCTCCTGTCAAAGTTCAAGTCCAGAAGTGTTATATTAATTATAAGAAAAAAGAATTTATCTAATTTTTCATTGACATACCATCCCACATAGCTACAGAAGTTTGCCAGCGTGCAATGAACAGAGAACTGTACTGCTGCACTCTGGAAATGTGTGGAAACCAACTCAGAATATACTTGGTGAAACAGCATCATCAGCGTCAAACTTAGGGTGAAGAAAATCTGTCAAGTTCCTTCTTACTCTTTACCTTTTGCCAAAGCCTCAGACAAGGCGCTACGCTACGTACTGCCTCTTGTAACAAGTGCCTTCATTTCAAATTTCCTAAGTGCTTCTCTGACAGATTATGCTTTACCTAGGTTATAGATCTCTTTCTTCTTATTCAACTTTATTTCACTTCACTTACAAATCTGCTGCTGAACATGAAGCAAAAATTCATAGTAAGAGAAGGCGGCTTCTGTCCGGTCTTCAATCAAATGTTGAAAAAATTCGGTTTTGGCAGGACTCTCATCTCTGAAAAAGAAAAAGGAATATTTATCTAAAAATGCATATTATTAAAAAGAATACTTATACATTAGAAAAAATATGTGGGGACTTTTACGAAAAAGGATAGGGGATGTTAATCAAGTAACAGCCTTCTACCACTACAATGTGTTCTGATATTATTATTTAAAATTTGATTTGAAGACAAACAATTTCACATGGATTGGACAGGATAAGACAATTTCATAATTAAGTTACAGAAGTACTTACTTTACCACATGAAGAACTGGGCTTAATGGTCTGCTGTCTCTAAGCCAAGTTATAAAGGATCTGGCTCTCTCTGATGAAAGTGTGTCTAGCTCTGGAAGATGTGTCTGGCAAAAAACGCAATTAGGAAGTCATTTTCTTTCTCACAGACTTAGGCAGTATTAGAACTCAATCATAATCACCACCACCACCAAACGCCAGCACTCGATTCCAGCCCCAACAGCAGCAACCAAACACAAGAAATTTATTACATTGTTGATAAATCTGTTTTTCTGACTAATAAGACATATTTAATGATAAGCATGCCACTGACATTTTACCTGAATATTATAGTTTTTCCAGACAAGTCAATAAAACACACACAATTAGTATGTTACTCATATTGTGTTGTACTTTTTGTTTCTTCCAAAGGAAATATTCAGATCAGGGGGGCTATCATTAAGCTTCAATTTCACTTATAAACAATTATAAATATTATTCTAATAACAGACATTCTTACAGAATTTTATGTTTCCTTTGTCCTTAATATTGAAGGGCAAGAAATTTAAAAGAATAGTGTGAATGTTTAGTTATATTTAAAAACCATAGCAAGACTATTTTTTAAAGGACCTAAAAAATCTATTCTTTTATATATATGTGTGCGTGTATGTATATCTGAGGGCTTCCCTGGTGGCTCAGACAGTAAAGAATCCACCTGCAGTGAAGAAAAAGTATATTCTTCTATGTGTGCAATGAGTTTTTTCCAAAGTACATAGTATACAAAAATTTAAACAGAAAAGTTTGGGTTAATTATATTTAAATTTATATCAGCATTTAAAAAGTACAAGAAAAACATGTTTTTATGTACATTCTTTCATATATTTTCTAAATATATATAATATGCTGCTAAGTCGCTTCAGTCGTGTCTGACTCTGTGTGACCCCATAGACGGCAGCCCACCAGGCTCCCCCGTCCCTGGGATTCTCCAGGCAAGAACACTGGAGTGGGTTGCCACTTCCTTCTCCAATGAAACAAGTGAAAAGTGAAAGTGAAGTCGCTCAGTTGTGTCCGACTCTTAGCGACCCCATGGACTGCAGCCCACCAGGCTCCTCCATCCGTGGGATTTTCCAGGCAAGAGTACTGGAGTGGGGTGCCATTGCCTTCTCTGATATATAATATAGCCACTATTATATATAGAAACACATTTTGAAAATACAAATGGATATTATGCACATTGTTTTCTTTTTCAGATTGTATTCTTCTTAATAGATTCAGAGATTTAATTGGGGCTTCCCTGGTGGCTCAGTGATAAAGAATCCACCAGCCATGTAAGAGCCGCAGGAGATGCGGGTTCAGTCCCTGGGTCGGAAAGATCCCCCTGAAGGAGGGCATGGCAACGCTCTCCTGTATTCTTGCCTGAATAATCCCATGGACAGAGAAGCTTGGGCTACAGTCCAAAGGTCGCAAAGAGTTGGACATGACTGAAGAGACTTGGCATACAAGCAAGTATATGTGTACATATGAATACTTCCATGAGTATATCTACAGGATACATTCTTAGGAGTAAATAATTTACTGTGTCATACACTGGTGTGATTTTAATTTCAACAGATATTGTCAAATGGCCCTCCTAAAGACTGTGTAAATGTATACAGTCCAATCAATAGGCCTGCTGACCTATCCCCTCTGCATTATTGCCTATAATCAGATTTAAAAAAATTTTTACCAGGGAGCAAAATCTGATAAATGAAAGAAATACTATGCTGTTATTAATAGTTTATTTTGTTTTCTTAATTATAAATGAAGCTGAACATTGATCCATATGGCCACTACTATAATTTCTACCTATGAATTACCTGTTCAAATCATTTTCTCATTTTTCTTCTTTGTTGAGTCTTAGAAATAAACTCTGGATTAATGTGGCAAATTTTAAAAAATAAATAGCAAACGTGGTTAAGAATTACATTGACTTATACTAATTTTAGGAGAAAGGGCATATTTACAACATCCAAGAATAAGGTAGGCCTTTTCCATTAAGTAGCATAGAGAACTGCTTTCGGAATCATATTTCTTTGGTATCAACATACATACAGTACAGGCTTACTGAAAAAATTATGTTTATTATCAGCAAAATAATTTAAATTAGACAAATTAAAGTTGTTGGAAAATAGTTTGCTATGCTATGCCAAGTCACTTTAGTCATGTCCGACTCTGTGCGACCCCATAGACGGCAGCCCACCAGGCTCCCCCGTCCCTGGGATTCTCCAGGCAAGAACACTGGAGTGGGTTGCCATTTCCTTCTCCAATGCGTGAAAGTGAAATCGCTCAGTCGCATCCGACCCTTAGCAACCCCATGGACTGCAGCCTACCAGGCTCCTCCATCCATGGGATTTTCCAGGCAAGAGTACTGGAGTGGGTTGCCATTGCCTTCTCCAGGAAAATAGTTTGGAGTTGCTTAAAAAGTTTACCGTATGACCCAGCAATTCTACTTCTAGTTACATATCCAGGAGAACTTGAAAACATGTTCACACAAACATTTGTACACAAACTGCTCATGGAAGCACTTCTCACAATAGCACCAGAGTAGAGATAACCTAAATGTCCAAGAAGAGATGACTGGATAAACAAAATGTGATATATTCATACAATGGACTATTATTTAGTCATAAAAAAGGAGGAAGTACTGATACACATTACAACATGGATGTTGAAATCATGGTGAGAAGAAGCCAAACTCAAAAGGCCTTGCACTGTGTGATTCCATATATACGAATTGTCCAGAACAGGCAAATTCACACAGATAGAAAGTAGGTTAGTGGCTGCCCAGGGAAAACAGAAAGGTTGGGAGATACAGGTTTCTTTCTGAGGTGATGTAAATGCTCTGAAATTATATACTGGAAATGGTTGTAAACACTGTGAATATAATAAAAACAAATGCATTGTACATTTTAAAATGATTAAAATGGTGACTCTTGTGTGCATTATATCTCAAAAAAGAAAAATTAAACAAGTACACAAAAAGTTAAAACTATATGAATCCACTGACCATTTTCTGTGGTATTGATGCAAAATCAGGATACCCAAGCACATCCTCTATAAAGTTATTGTCACAGCTCTTTCCAATCCAAATGTAAAAAACCTAAAAACAAAACAAACCACAGTAACACTCCCTAATTGGAAACTCATTACAGCTAATCTTCTCAAAATCATCAAGCATACAAGAGGCACAGTACACTAGCTCAAATCGAGTAGGAACAAACATGAAAGTAAACAGGAAACCTGGAACCTGCATGTTTGGAACCTGCATTCAGGAATCCAGAGTGGCTCATATCTTTTCTGCTTCAATTTCAAGCTTCTCATAAAATACATTTACCATTTTCCTTACTCTTCCCCCAATGCTTCAACCAAGGTATATGACTTACTGTATTTCCTACCCACTGTTTCCATTATTTCAATCACTGTCTCTGTACTAATGTCCCCTGCCCCCTACCACTGCCCCACTCCGTACTGTGGCTACTGGACTTCTTTTCCTGGTCACAAGGTGTCATTCATGAAGCCACCCTGCCTATTCTGACACCCTTCACCACCACCCTGTCCAATGACATCTCATGAAATCCTCATTATTAATGGCATTTCAGACGATAGATCAAGTTGAACTAGAAAAATTCTTCGGATCCCTTAAAATTTTATGATTCTAGACGAAAAATTCCTTGAAGTAAGGAATTTATCTCTTTACTTCTCTTAAATAAATTGATCTCCTGAGCCAGTTCCAATTTATTGTCCCTGAGTTCCCAATCCACCTTTCATTGCCTGATCTGTGGTAACAGAGCTGGATCCTGTGTTTCTCCTTTTGCCAGCTGCAAAAGGAGCTTTGTCACTAAAGGGTACTTACAGAGCCACAGTCCATAAGGAAAGCACCTTCTCGTGTCAGTTTTTCTGCAGACAATTTTTGAAGAGGTGGCTGAGGTACAACCCTGTCATTAACGTGTATTGCCCCCTGAAAAGAAAAAAGATAGAATGTGAATGACCTTCCGTTACTATTATCCCAGGCTGGAAGCTAATGGCCACTAGCTCTGATACTGAAAAATACTTGATAATTTTGTAATATGTAAAAACTACAGTTGACCTTTGAACAAAGGTATTCAAATTTAAAAGATAAAAACTTGACTAGGTAAAAAGATCTGCCCATTTCCTTCCCTTCTGAGGTCAGGATATATTAAAAGTACAACTACGATATCTGCTACAAAGGACTTTTTGATTCCAAAGAATAGGAAAAAAGACATTACATATTTGCATACTAAAAATACTGTTGCATACCAGATTATTTTACAATAATATAGTCAAAGTTCCACTCTGATCACATCAGAAACTGTCAGTACCTTCAAAATACAAATGGAAATACCCTTCTATAATGCAGCTTTGTAGTAAATGTAACCAAATTCATGAAGTGAATCACTTGCCATATGAAACTATTTTTGAAAATGCCATAACCATGATACTATCTAATAGTCCTGTTCTCTAATCAAATCCGTAGTTAACATCTGTATTTAATGTATTATTGTCACAGGGGGAAAACAGATGGAAGAAATTGTTAACAATACATTACTATCTTAGATGCAGAATCAAGACATCCAAATAAATTTAAATTAAAAAAATTTCAAACACAATGGAAAAAAAAACCATACCTCATCTGTCAATCTGTCTATCCTGTACAGGTTGGGATGAATCATTTTCATTAGATGAACAAGTGGCTGACACTTTATCTGACACATGGCATATACACGATCATCCAGGCGTGTGCTTGTGCCGGTTCTAAATGCTTTCTACATGGAGAAACAATATACATTTTTCAGTAAAACATAAATATGGTGGGCAAATATTAAAACAGATATATACCATCAGCCATGGGAAAAGCACAGCCTTCACACCAGATAGGCCTGGATTCAGTTTTCAGCTCAGAATTTAATTTGTAGATACGTGAGCAAGTTACTTAGCTTCTCAAAGGTATATTGACATCGTAAGAAAAAAGGGGAAAATAATACCTCTAGGCAGCTGTAAGGATTAAATACGATGATGTGTATATAACACGTATTACGGTGCCTGAGGCTTGGGAAGATGCTCAGTGAACAGCAGGCCCTTTCCTTAGAGTCTCTTTCCAGGAGCACACACTAGGAGTGTGCTATATGCACACCATTATTCACACTGCTCCCACACGCTAGAGTGAGAGCATACAGTTTCACGAGGGTCATCATGTATTTGCATACCTTCATTTTCCATTCATCTCTTCCTGCTTATGACTTGTCCAATGCTAAGCTGCAACTGTCTAATCAAGTATTTAATCCCCTACCACCCACCAGAAAAACTAGGTTTGGAAACCTATATATTGAAAATTTCAAAAGACTATTAAATCTAACAGTGTATAGAGAGCTACCTGTTTGAGAAGGGCCAAAACATAGAGAGGAAATAACTTGAGGGAGCTGGGTGCTATCAACCCCGAGTGCTGTACGTTTGAGACAGTTGAGCCATACGCAGATAAGGAATCCACCACAGCATTCACTAAGGCATCTCTTGCATCCGATAGACTTGAGGAAATTGATCGATCCACAGCTATAAAGCAACCAAAATGAAAAAGTTTTTAACCATTAGATGCCAGTGAATACTGTGAGAGAGAAAATTTACATGCAGTACTTAAGAAACAGAAAGTTCATTTTTAGATTAGAAAAATACATTTCAGTTGTTCCCTTGAGTGTGGCTGCCCCTTTGTAGTAAAAATCCTCCTCCTGCCACCAACCCTGATCATCAGTGAGCTATTCTTCTTTCTTATAATTTTCACTTTTCCAGAATGTTGAATGAATGAATCCTTTGTATGTAGCGTTTTGAGTTTAGCTTCTTTCACTTAGCATAACGCCTTTGAGAGTCATCCACGTCTGTTCACATATCAACAGTTCATTCCTTTTTATTGCTGAGTTGTATTCCCTCATATGGATGTACCACAGTTTGTTCATGAAGTCCC
>NW_011494961.1:7278597-7330147 GCF_000754665.1 Bison bison bison
AAATGAAAATGTAAAATATAAATACTTTTTAAATGAGGAATTTCTAGGGTAAAACAACGCCCAGGCTTCAGATTTTAGTATAGAAAAACATATTTCACCCGTTGCTTCACTTTTTTACTTACCCATGTTTGCCAGGAGGCAGATGGCAGCTTGTACATCCACTCCCGCGTATACATCTGCTAACGAACTGACCACTGGCAAGCAAAGAGTGTGCACTCTGATTCTCCGCTCACCTAGTCAAAGGATGAATCCACATCATTGCAAAATACATTAGGCCAAGAAATAAAGAAGCAAATAGGTCAAAATATTATTCAAGTTATTGTTTGATGGTATGAAATTACCAACAGAATTTTGAAATGGCAAAACCAAAGTTTTACAACGAACATGTTTTAAAGAAAATTAAACATTCTCTAAACCTGAACATAGACTATGAACACACACTATATTTTGAACACTAGGTTCTGGTTTTTATCTTAGCATTACTCATTCTAAATTATATGTTACAAGGTATAATGTCAGAAAACAGACCACGTAGACCTTAAGTGCCATGGAGAATTTCTCATGTTATGGATAAAGAAATAACGCTCAGGATAACCCAGACAGATTTAGTTTGAGTTATTATGCTAATATGATTTTGGGAGTACAAGTCTTCCACAAGTCAAAAAAGGTACTCTCTGAAGATTCAAAAATGAGTATTAAAAAAAAGAACGGAACGTATATTTGATGAACACAAATTCCATTATTTCCCATTGGTGTTCACTATCCCCAGTCTCCCGGTAGGTGAAAAGAGGGGAGAATTACTGGGGCAGGTTACATTTCAGTTCTGTTAACATTACCTTTGCTAGATGTATATAATAGGGCTGTTTGAAAGCACACTAAGGAAGTATCTGTCAAACTTTCTTCAATAGAGAGTTGTACTGCAAATCCAGCATCGGGATTGATGTTGGCGAGGGATAACAAATCAGTGGAACGGACAAAGAAATTTCCATGAAAAGTGTGCATGGAAAGACCTAGGGAAAAGAAAACTTGTTATAAAAGATGAGGTAGCACTAGTGTCTTTACCTCAGGTTAAAGCTACTTTTTAAATAAAAAATATCTCTGATTTTGAATCAAAAGGATAACTGGGGAGCAATACTTTTCACATAAAACAGAGATAACCTAAACTGAAGGCTGTTTGATGAGGAAGGCAAAGGTCATTCATTAATTTGACAATTCTCACTTAAGATCCTCCCTATTCCTCAAATTCATCTGAAATCACCTCCAATATGGGCTTTCTCTTGACTTCCTCCTAATAAGGCAAAGCATTTCCTCTACCTACTTATTCAAATTACTTAAAAAATTGAACAATGATTATTTAATAATAATATTTAAAACAGTACAGCTAGTTGGATCAAGTAGAAAATCTTTTTTATGATAATGAAAGGTGGTCACAGGTTGTCAATATGTGAATGCTTATTAATTTTGAAAAAAGTATATAATATAAAGCATAATTTTTGTAATTTCGTACCTTTAGTACACCTTATTCTCATAACAGCTTCAAATCCAATTTTTCTTGTGAGATACCGTTTTAGATCTTTTTGTAACTTTTCTGCTTGCGAGGGATTGTGAGTATAGTGGAAAGATGGGTAGTAATAGATGCACCCTGCAGAATACTTGGACATGCAAGCTTTAGAGAGAAAAAGGAAAAGTATTAGCTACTGAAACAATAACATTTATTTGTCCAACAGCAGTACAGATTCTGTATTATGAAGAAGTCTAAGTTATAATGAAAAAAAACATACAGTGGTCAAAAATGGGGATAATATATAAATCTGAGAAAGATATATTTATAAAACATAATATATATTAAGTTTACTGTTGAGCAGAATGGTAAAAGAATTGTATTTAAATAAAAACAACAACCCAGATTGACATTTTACATTTGTATAGGGTTAGGGTTGTTTTTTTTTTTAAAGTTTAGTGGTAATTTTCATAGACATTATCTAATTCACAGGTCTTCCTCCCAAACAACTGAGAACTCTTAGTAAAGAATTTACATTTAATTATATGCTAAAAATGTTTATGTAAAAACAGATAAATACAATGTTATGTCCTTACCTAGAGAAGCGAGATCAGAATACTGGGAACTTAAAAGGAACAGATCCACGGCAGTCTGCTGCCCTGAGCAATCTAAAGCGAGTTTCTTATAAAAATCAGTTGCAGGGCCAAGATGTTGTACAACCTAAGTCAACAGGTCATAAAGTAAGAGCTAGAAAATCTTGAATTATCATATATTTCTGTCTGTTACAATCAGGAAGAGAATATTGTCTGTCCCCCTATCAAACTATGGATTTTTTTTTTTTTTTTTATGTCTAGGTAGTTGGCATAGATTTCCTATGAGAATAATCACTAACATTTATAAAAGCACATATAGGGCAGCATTGGAGAAGGAAATGGCAACCCACTCCAGTGTTCTTGCCTGGAGAATCCCAGGGATGGGGGAGCCTGATGGGCTGCCGTCTATGGGGTCACACAGAGTCAGACATGACTGAAGCGACTCAGCAGCAGCAGGGCAGCATAGATGTCTTATATAATTAAATTATTTAATCCTCATAATAATATATATTTCACAGAGTTAACAACATTTTACAGATGAGGAAACTGAGGCAAACAAATGACTAATTACATAGTTATTGAGTGGTAGATGCTGGAATATCCAGGCAGTCTGGCTCCAGAATGAGTGCTGTTACCAATTATTATATATATATTGTTACACAATAACAGGAGAGACTAACAGATTAAGCAAAATCCTTCCAGTTGGTATCAGGACACTTAAGCTGAGGAGATGGCACTAGAGAAGAGTTAAGAATGCAAGAGCCGGGCTCCAAGTTCTTAATTATTTCACTACATTGCACAACAAAATGTTTCAATTATAGTGTATGATTATTATATTAGAGTTTAAAACAGAACAGACACTTAAATTCTTGAGTCTCAGGCAGATAGACAATACTTCTAAAAGTTACATGAGAACAAAAAACCCAAAACTGTATCAAAGAAATCAGTAAACACTTTGCTTTTGTTCAGTGTTCCATAATGGATTACGATGGATCAACGCACTGGATAAAGCTAGCTGTACTTGTTGATGAGTTAAAAAATATACTTGTCCCCAGTTTATTTTAAAATTAGCTTCTTTCTCAAAAGCAATTTAAAAACATAATTTCATAAAAAGTAAAATACGGTGCTATTCAAAAGTAAAACACAGTGTTATTCTTCTTTAGCAAATTGGTAAAGAATAAAAAAGTAGCAATCCTTAATGGTGCCCAGAAGATCAGAGTCCTTAAGAGTACAGGTTGATTAAAAATCCCAATAAGTAAAATAAAATAATAATTTTAAATACAGTTTATACTCATCGATCCAATAATTTCACTTCTAGGAATTTATCTTAGGGAAAAACTGAATATGTGGCTAAAGATTTACAACACTATTAAAACTTTAATTCATACTCATAACTAGTTGCAATGGACATTTTCATATATATAAGTTGAGGTCAGACAAAACTTATTTACAGAACAAAAACGAGTATTTGAAATTGGGGTTAAAATACCCTGACCAAGTCTTCACTGTAAAACCTTAGGAACATTCAGCCTCATTTCACTCTTAAACAGCAAGAAAGCAATTAACGAAATCATGTTTTTCTCATTTACTAAAAAACCTTTTTTAAGTAGAATTTTTAGGGACCTCCAAAAATGCTCACTATGAGTGAATGCTCACTTCAGTGAAAAAAGTCAACAAAAAAATATAGTATACATGTATGATGCCCAACTGTGCTTACTTGTATTTATTTAACTACTATTATCTTGACAGTAAGATAACCGATCATCTATGTTTCCATGTTCCAAGTTTTATACAGTGATTTGTATTACCTTCATTAAAAGTTTATTAATATGTGCATATTAAATTATATCTCAGATTTAGTAAGTTTTATCAATTGTGAAATAGAAAAGAACACTAGAGTCAGAAAATCCAAGTCACATCTTTACCATTAAATATTTATTTAACTTTTGGCAAGACTGTTGAATCTGTTTCCTCATCTGTAAAAAAAAGGCTTATAGTAGATAATTTCTAAATTTCTATGACTCATAAACAAAGTATTAAAAAGAACACACTGCAACACAACAACAAAATGGTAATTTGAATTAAACTCTCTTACCAGTTGTTTTTTTTTTTCACTATCAAAGAATTAGAAAAATAGACTCAAATAATTAAGTCAATAGAGGTAGAAGCCATGATCTTGAATATGAGAGAGGAACTAATATAAAATACCTTTGTGCTTGATCTCTGATTAGGATCTTCTCTGGACTGCAGAAGCCCTGCCCCCAAGGAAGGTAACTGTGTCTGAAATAGAGACACACGGCCCCCTGTTGGAGACATTAATTTAAAGGCAGCCTGGAGAGCAGGACCCAGAGCACTGTGTGTTTCTCTTGTATTGGTGAACATATTGGGTAACGCATTCAATAAGTCTTTTATAAGCTGGGGAAACAAAGATTGAAAGCTGAATTACTGAGAAGGAAGGGCAATATTCCAGAGTACAGTATATGCCACTACATTTTGGAGGACTGTAAAGTGAGTAGTCAACAGATATGCTACCTACATTGTTTACTGCAATGTTAATATATACCAAGGAAACACATGTTCAACATTACAATCAGATGAAGTAACAGAAATACTTTAATACTTAAAAAAAAAAATTCAATCTCACCTCTTTACTTTCATATAGATTCACAAGTAAGCTATCCGGAGTAGGTAGAAAAACATCTATAGGGAAAACATATATTTTAACCAAAATATAAATAAACTCAAAAGAATTTCGAATTTAAAAATTCTTAGTTTTCTAAGTCCAAACATGTAAAGGGTATGCACAATACTGCTTTAATATATATCCTCTGTACATATCATACATGTGTGTGTGTGAGCATGTGTAAGTACATATACGTAGGTGTAAAAAACTTTGACTCAAGTACTTTCCAGGAAAGCAATTATTTTAAAACAAATATCTAATGAGCTAAATTATCTGTACAGCATTATGACAAGATATGTTGTAAAATAAAGTACCCTGAATTCCAAAATTGTTTTATTAATAGAGTTTTGTTTTATTCGCTGCTTACCATCTATATCAGATACAATCAACATTTGAGGCTGTGATAATCCTTCTTGCAAATTGTAGAAATGAATAGTGCTATCAAAGGTCACGAATCCTATTCTTGTTCGTGAATCTCCAGGGAGCCTAAAGATAAAAATGATCATTTTAAATTCAAACTGCTAAGGGACATATTCTTTTTAAAAATACTAAGAATAATTGTTTATGTTTTTATATAGAGGACAGAATAGTTACCCCTATCTAAACCAACGCATATCAGAAAAGAGTAAATATAAAGCATTCCATTTTCAGATGAAACCAGACATGTTCAGAGTTCATGCCTCTGATAACAGAACTATCTTCAAATAATAAATCAAAACTTAAAATGATATGCTTAAAAAACAAAGATTTCTTGATAACTTTCCTCTGAAACAAACTCCTTTAAGTAAAAATTGCTCATATTTTCAGTTTCAATATTACAAAAATCATGTATGTTGTTTCAGTATTTTAAGAACAGATTGACAAAATGAGTACTATTCAAGAAAAGATTTTAACATGTAAAATTTTAAATAAAAACCACATTCAGAAACATCAAGACATTTTATCTATGATCACTCTTTTAAAAATATTCTGTGAGTATTCAAGTATTCAAATTTTCTGTCAGTATTCAAGTCAATAATACAGCAAAGAATAAATAACCATTTAAAGTCTGTCAAAAAAAAAGCCTGGCAAGCTATCCTTATTAATAAGATAGATGCCATGTCTTACAAAAGTATCAGTATATTTCTAAGTACCATCATGTTAACTGCTATAATTTTTAAATGTAATTTATTATGATTTTTTATGTAATTTATTGTTCTAGCAATGTCTTTAAAGATATTTTTTAATATTACAGGATGCCGCAACAGTGTGCATCAAAGCAAGCAGCGCTATTATTATTATGAAGGATCAATCAGGCTACTCAGAGGCTGATTCATGACACTGTAAAGCAGAAACTAACACAACACTGTAAAGCAATTATATTCCAATTTTTTAAAAAGGCATTTCAGAGAACAGAAAACAACAAATTATGTAGGTGTTTACCTTAGTAATACTGGTCAAGGTTTATCTTGTTTCTACAGACTAATTTCTTCACTTCTTTGAGATTTCTAAGGTCACTGATTATTAGAGTCATTTGTTATCAGTCGCAATGGAGACTACGTACCTCTAGGCCAAAATACAAAGCTGAGCTAGAACCGCTCCAGCATCAAATTTCCTTTCTCAAAGTTACATACACAGCCCTTTCCAGAAGCATGATAATATCTTATTGCTAGCCTATCACCTTTACTTTTTTACTTTTCTGATACTTTTAATTTCCACTTTAATCAAACATATACATTTTAAAAACTGTTTTTCATTCCCAATATTATCTTTTTGGCTTTCCATAGACCATTTAATTTGCAAATAATCACTTATCTCTGCTGAAAGTAAAAAGTGAATGTGTTTGTCTCAGTCGTGTCTGACCGTTTGCAACTCCATGGACTGTATGTAGTTCACCAGGCTCCTCTGTCCATAGAATTCTCCAGGCAAGAATACTGGAGTAGGTTGCCACTTCCTTCTGCAGGGGATCTTCCCAACCTGGGGATTGAGCCCTGGTCTCTTGCATTGCACTGGCTCCTATTTCTAGTGCTATATCATCAAATACCTTCCCAGCAAGCTAACTCTTCAGTCTTAACAGCTATTTCTTTGCAGAGCGTCTTCCTTTGCTACTCACTGCTAAAGTCATGTCTGAATTAAGCACTTGTGACTTAAAAAGGGCAAATGCTTCAATCAAGGACAAAAATATGAAATCACTAAGTTACTAACAGAAACTTAAAGCAAATCATTTAATATCTCTGGATGTTTTTAATCTTGAATGTTTCAATGTTATCAGTTTATTCACAGGCCAAGATCAGTGATATGCAATTATAGCGACTAGAGCTAGCACTCAACAGAAGAAGGCTCTCAAACTCAAACGGAAAAGGGGAGACAAGAACCTTTTGGAATTACCAAGTACTTCTGACAAAATATTCATGTATTTTGAATACTGAAATATATTTCAATATATATTGAATACATATATTATATATACACAATATATATAATATATTCAATATATATACTATATATAGAATATATATATATTCAATATATATTCACCCCTACACCTCTACACAAGTCCAGAACCCCTGCAGTAGGAAGCTACTATTACAAACAACCTGAAGTCATACTTCTCATGGGTGTTGGAGTAGAAAAAGAGATGTACAAACAACTTTGTTTCCCAGAGACCTGGAACATCCACTTTTTAAGTTAGTTAAGGGTCTCCTTCCTGACTAATACTGGTAGATAGACTAATAAGTTTAATCACCTTATCCTATACTTTGTTTCCCCTTTCACCATAAAGCTTCTTACTAATATGCCAGTTCAGTTTCTGGCTTCTTAAAATATTCAGCACACTATCAATTCCCTCTTTCCCTTTATCTGGCTCATTTTCTCATTAGCACATCTGAAACTATCTTATGAAAAACTTCTTGCTCAGGCATAAATTACAGCTCGATTTCTCTCATCCAGATCCTTGATACCCTGGCTAGGTTGAGTTTTCTGGATCTAAGTGCACAGACTTGCTAAGTCAGGGGGATAGTTAGAGATAAAATCTAAATTCCTAAGTATTAAAACTATTATGGTTTTAAGATTCAGATACAAAGTTATAAATCCAAATAATATACGTAGATCTTTATTCTAAAGTAGATAGGATGTACTCTATTAGTGATAAATGAAATCAAACTTAATAAAAGCCAACCCCATAAACTGCTAATAAACACACTTCACATTTTATACATTTATACACACACACACACACACACACACACACACACAATGAGTAAAAAAAATTCTTACTTGTCTAGATTTTCTAACAGTGACTGGCACAAAATTGTCAAATATCCAGCTTCTACTGCATTATGAGACACATCTAAAACAAACAAGTAAACTGCAGGTTGAGGTGGACGGAGCTGAAAGGAATAGAAATAATGTAACATATTTAGTAGGTATAAGTCATTCTTTTGTATCACAACTAGTACTGGATATTTACTGATTGTAATATGTATATATGTATCTACACAAATAGAATCAATGTTTTATAATATCTTAGGTAATGAAAATGGCATTCCTTTGATTTTTTTCTTTTAAATTTGTTCATGGATTAAACATGATTTGGCAGTAATTACACAGTAATGGTTAAGCAGATGGGCTGAATGTCTTCCTGATAGAGTAATAGCTGAGATATCTTTCCAAGGAAAATTAAACATATTTATTATTAAATATTAACCTTTAAACCCTCTCCCTACTCCTAAAAATATTTTACTTTAAACATTTATATTTTTAAACCTGACAATCATTAGTACCATTGGGTCACCTGATGGCAGTTGAATCCCAAGGGTTAAGTGCTAGGTGTAAAGCAAGTTCTTAAAAGCAATTTTTGACAAAAACACGAGTTTTTCTGTTGAAGGATCTTAAATACTAAATGGTAAAAAGAATATTTATATTCATTACAAGCAAGTAATGAAATCAAAATGGCAACAAATTGTAGATAAGTAGGAAACATATTTATTAGGAAACATTTCTTAGTGATGTAACTGCGTTCTTTTAGGAGATCAAGCAATCTTTACAAAGATACAAAGAGTTATCTATTTGTTAAGTACAAGGTTTCAGCACTATTTCAAAAAAATCATACAATGGACAATTTAAAAATTTAGACAAGAATTCACTTAAGAGTAAACTACCAAATGACCAATACAACTGCACTGCAGGACTAATTTTAACACTGAATAGTTACCATATAATCTGAAGAAGCAATGAACTCCACTGTTGAATTCTGAACTTCTGGCCGTTTATGAGGCTCTCCATAGGATCGGGTAAGGGGATTATACATAAATTCTTCAGGAACTAGAAAAGATTAGGAATCCAGTACAAAGTTAGTAGCACAATTTCTAAACACATATATATGCCTAGAAATAAACACCTCTATCATTAATATTTATGAAGTTTATAAAAGCTTTGTGAAGATCTAATGGTTGCCAACATAGGTCCGTCTAGTTAAGGCTATGGTTTTTCCTGTGGTCATGTATGGATGTGAGAGTTGGACTGTGAAGAAAGCTGAGCGCCGAAGAATTGATGCTTTTGAACTGTGGTGTTGGAGAAGACTCTTGAGAGTCCCTTGGACTGCAAGGAGATCCAACCAGTCCATTCTGAAGGAGATCAGCCCTGGGATGTCTTTGGAAGGAATGATGCTAAAGCTGAAACTCCAGTAATTTGGCCACCTCATGCGAAGAGTTGACTCATTGGAAAAGACTCTGATGCTGGGAGGGATTGGGGGCAGGAGGAGAAGGGGATGACAGAGGTGGCTGGATGGCATCACCGACTCGATGGACGTGAGCCTGAGTGAACTCTGGGAGTTGGTGATGGACAGGGAGGCCTGGTGTGCTGCAATTCATGGGGTCGCAAACAGCTGGACACGACTGAGTGACTGAACTGAACTGAACTGAATGGTAAAAACAAATCCCCTAAACCTTCTTTAAAAAAACAAATCAGGAGGACAAGAAAACTTATCTTCTGAAATTAGATGAGAAAACCAGGACACAAGTAGCCTTGCTTCTTAGGCTTATGTCCTATTTATTATGTCACATGACATGGCAAAGAAATCAGAAACACAGATTTGAAAGCAATCATCGTAAGAGGATCTAAGACATGTCCCTGAAGGGGACAGCAGATGCACATGCACACGTGTGTCCACACACACCAGCAGAGATCTACACTGAGCTGAATGGACCACATGTACAGAAAGAAGACAACCTAAACTTGTCAGGGTCAAGCATGATTAGTGCGCATGCTCTCATCTATCGGAGCTGCACTGCTGCACTTCACTTCTTCAAAAATAATCTATGAATTCTTTTTACCTTCTCCCCTCCCTGTCGCAGTCCGCATTATCCCCTTGGCCAGCCAAAAATGAAGTGTCCCTAGCCTGCATTCTATTCATTAAAAGTGTCATGAAAGTTTATAAACAGTGAGGAGACACCAGATAATAGCAACAATGTCAAAATGTCTAAAATAATATAAGACACGTTATTTTAAGAATCTGAGGGACTTCCCTGATAGTCCAATGGCTAAGACTCTGCTCCCAATGTAGGTGGCCCAGCTTTGATCCCTAGTCTGAGATCTAGAGCTCACCTGCTGTTAACTAAAGATTCCACATGCCACAACTATACATCCTCAACTAAGACCTGGAACAGACAAATAAATGAAACAAATATTAAAAAAGAATATGAAACTCACCATCATTAACTCTATAGCACAAATTGCATTTCCATCTACGTTGATCAATGAAGGATACAAAAGGGTTGATATATGTTCGACAAGATCGGCACCTCACAATGGTATTGGATGTTATCACTGGCAATTGCTAGGAAAAAGAATAAAGATGTTGTAGCAGAAAAAACACCCCAGAGGAAAAATGGACCACATACTGCTCTGCTCCCTATGCAGAACAGAAAACACATTTGTGTTTTGAAACTGAAGTATTTTAATAAATTCCAGTGGTGCACTGAGCAACATAAGCAGCTATCAAGTTTCTCCCTCTTCTAACACAAACTGTAAAATAACAGTAAAATAAAGCCAAATCAAATGTAATGAAAGTTACTGGCAGAGAAGCAAGTCTGGTTGGCCAAGATAATATAATAACCTCAGCTTATCAGCTACACTGATAAGAAGCAAGTGTGAGAAACTCGCAGTGTATAAAATGTCTGTCTTTGCCGCCTGACTGCACCTGGTACCAGACTCCAAGGCCCTGCTCGTTAGGCAGCCATACAGCCTGGATGGGGACCACGGGTCAGCAGAAACCAAGGACAATGTGCCTTAAAGACAGTACATCTCTCAAGGCTTAGTGTGGGACAGGAACTTTATACATAAGTAACTACATGTTATTTGTGAAAATATCAGGAAATATATTTAACTGAAAATGAGAAAATTAAAAATTACCCAGAATTCTACATTCCCAAGGAAGTCACTGCTGCCAATTTAGCGTATACACTTCCAGAATCTGGGAAATTACCTATGTTGGTTTAGAAATAAAGGCTGCAATTTTATTACAGCTGGTCAAATAGTACTTACTGAATGAATATAATGAAGGTACTTATCATATATTATAATTATTTTATTTTCTATTCACTTGAGGAAAGAAAACTCCACAAAGAAGCTTAATGACCTTTGTATCCTCAGCACTCAGCGTGACAGGTAATCAAAAAATATTTTTTGGTTGAATGAGAGCACAAGAAACTCATTAGCAATAGAGGGTAAAAAAAACGTAGTTATAAAGAAGTATGAGGGCGAAACACAACTTATAAAGTATAAATAAAATGTATCTGATTAAATGTTTTTTCTGAAGTTTAGGAATTTTAGTTTAAATACAATATGCTTGCATGAAATACCAGAATATGTATAAAAATCCAGCATGCTAGGTATTATATCAAATAGACTATGGAAACCTTAAAAAATAACATTTTAATTCAATAGGCTTCAAGAATTTAGACTTTATTATTACAAAGGTTACTTGATTAATACAGTTGGGAACAACTGTATGGTTTTCCTCCCTAACTGTGCACCGCTGGTGGTGTTTCCTTTATGTTTAAAAATAACTGCTGAAGTTTGTCACCTATGGCCATTCCACAGTACCACTACAACTACTACTCTTTCCAAACCCAGCTCAGATCTCATTGTTGTAGAAAACACCTGCTACTGTGCCCAGAGGAAACCCCTCCAGTACTGTGTTCGTTACTTAACTACGTCACAGATGCTGATTAGTTACAGGTATTAGTCATCCTGCACCGCAATTATCTGCCTCTACGTTTTTGCTCCTATCAGCAGGTGACAGAAAACGTTTGTTGTATCGAAACTGAAATAATTAATTCTACCTTCAATAAAACAAAATAAAAATTCTAAGAAAATATACAATCCAAACATCTTGCACATTAAGTACAGAGGTCAACACCCACAAATACCTTAAAATATGTTACTTTACCGTTAGGTCTCTGAAGGGATGTAACAACAATCCTAAAGGAAGCTTAGCTTTATTCAGTAACGCCTGTGTCTGTGGAATATTTGTTAAAGTACACCGAAATGAACTGTAAAGACAGAAACAACAGGGACTATGTTAGCTATCAGGAAAAATATTAATACTGATGTGGATACTTGCAGACAGCTAGACAGTCAAGAGGATACGTGAAAATCACTGGACATACTACAGAACTATGAGGGTCCTGATGACTTAACAGGTATACATGTAATTTATATGTCAAAAGATCCAAATTAAGGACTCAACATTTTCATGGTGAAAAAGTATAACACACTCAGGAAAACACAGTAACTCTAGTATGACCGTCAGGGTGTGAACAGCAGGGGGCAGAAAACATGAGTGAAAAGGTACCTTTGCATCTTAAGGATGCGGCTCCTGATCTACTGTGCGTCCTTCACCTGTTGAACGCCTCCTTTTTCTAAGACTCATCAGAGTTCTAGCTTCCTGTGAAACCACCCTCATCCTGATCACAAGTCAGAAGGAAAGACGTCTTCCTCTGTGCTCTGAGGTCTACTTATGCTTCTATGGCATCAGTTAGTCTGACCTGCTTTAGCTGTGCACTTTATCTTCTCTATCAGCGACCTTTTGTTCACTGTGTCACCCTAGCACTATTCCTCTCACAGACTAGTGCTCACAACTTGAGATCAGCAGACACAGAATCAATAAAGGAGCAACCAGAGATACAAAGCAGAGGTGCTGGAAATGGTGACAGGAATTTTAAGAAGAGTGGTTGACAGTATGTTGAGATAATCCAGATATGGGTTGACTCCACACTGGTGAGTTCCCCGAACACACCAAGCTGGTTTCTGCTTCAGGACCACTGCATTTGCTGTTCATGCAGCTTGGCGCCCTCTTTCCAGAGTCACATTTTGATCTCTCATTTCATTCAGATCTCTATTCAAATGTTAACTCCTTGGGAAAACCTATCCTGACTCCTCAATTAAAAATAATCAACCTCAATCCTTTCTATTCCCTACTTCAGAGTTATTCTGAGATTACGTTGCATACCCATTGGTTTGATTATTCACAGTGTGTCTTCCCTAATAGGATACAGGCTGCATGAGACTGAGAACTTTGGTTTACCGCTTCATTCCCAGCACCTAGAAACAGTGTCTGGCACCTAATTTAGAAAGCATTCAGTCCCAGTGGTCATGTATGGATGTGAGAGTTGGACTATAAAGAAAGCTGAGTGCTGAAGAATTGATGCTTTTGAACTGTGGTGTTAGAGAAGACTCTTGTAGAGTCCCTTGGACTGCAAGGAGATCCAACCAGTCCATCCTAAAGGAGATCAGTCCTGGGTGTTCATTGGAAGGACTGAAGCTGAAGCTTCAATACTTTGGCCACCTGATTCGAAGAACTGACTCCCTGGAAAAGTCCCTGATGCTGGGAAAGACTGAAGGCAGGAAGAGAAGGAACGACAGAGGGAGAGATGGTTGGATGGCATCACTCACGTGATGGACATGAGTTTGAGCAAGCTCCAGGAGTTGGTAATGGACAGGAAAGCCTGTCATGCTGCAGTCCATGGGGTCACAAAGAGTCGGACACGACTGAGTGACCGAACTGAACTGACTGAAATGCTGAATGACTCATCTTAATATGCAGACACAATTACTATTTCTGTTATACAGTTGACAACACAGACTTGAGACACAGAGTATTGGCACAGCTTCATGGATACTTATCAGTGGAACCACAATAAGTATCTAGGTCTGTCAAACTCTAAATCTATGCTCTAAAGTCTGCTGCTGCTACTGCTAAGTCGCTTCAGTCGTGTCCGACTCTGTGTGACCCCATAGACGGCAGCCCACCAGGCTCCCCCGTCCCTGGGATTCTCCAGGCAAGAACACTGGAGTGGGTTGCCATTGCCTTCTCCAATGCATGAAAGTGAAAAGTGAAAGTGAAGTCGCTCAGTCGTGTCCGACTCTTAGCGACCCCGTGGGCTGCAGCCTACCAGGCTCCTCCGTCCATGGGATTTTCCAGGCAGGAGTACTGGAGTGGGGTGCCATTGCCTTCTCCGATGCTCTAAAGCCTAATACTCTGCTATTTAGGTACAAGGTATTTTATGTATTTTACACATAATTGAGTAGAAACATAGAACTATTCCCTATCTATGTGATCTCTTACACGTAAACATATACTGTATTTACCTACTTGGAGGGGGTGCCTAACCATTCATAGTACAGGGCCATAATTCACATACTTATTGACCTGATAGCAACTTACACATAGTTTGGGCAGCTACCTTTCAATCTGGAATCAATGGTTTTACGTTTTTTAGGAAATGGTCTTGGCACTGCCTTAGGCACTGATTGGGGGCTGGTGTAGGGGATGGTGGAAGAGGTGGAACCCTCAAAGCACCCCCATATTCTGTTTCCTCTATTAGAAATCTATATAAGACTTTGGTTAAAAAGAGAGGAACTTGTTAGCTTTTTTTTTTTTAAGCTAGAAAACTAGGGCCTTAAAAATACATATAGCTTTTTTATTTTTTAAGCTGGAAAACTATTGCCTTAAAAATACATATATATATGTTGCCTCTGCTGCTGCTGCTTCTAAGTCGTTTCAGTCGTGTCCGACTCTGTGCGACCCCATAGACGGTAGCCCACCAGGCTCCCCCATCCCTGGGATTCTCCAGGCAAGAACACTGGAGTGGGTTGCCATTTCCTTCTCCAATGCATGAAAATGAAAACTGAAAGTGAAGTCGCTCGGTCATGTCCAACTCTTAGCGACCTCACGGACTGCAGCCCATCAGGCTCCTCTGTCCATGGGATTTTCCAGGCGAGAGTACTGGAGTGGGGTGCACTGCCTTCTCCGGTGTTGCCTCTAAAGAACACTATTCTAATGCAAGGAAGACAGTGTTGTCTGTGAAGCAGAGTTTATGAGGAGAGATTCCAGAAGCAGGACGATGTCTGGGTAGAGAGAAACATTCTAGACTTAGGAGACAGAAAAACAGAAAGCAGGCACTAACAGAGGACTTTTGGTTTGGGGGGCACTGCAAGTGAGTAACAGAGCTTATACACCACTGGCTTGTGGCCATCAGATGGAGGCTGCCAACTAAACTTCTCTGTGAGGTGAGGAAATACTCAATAAAGAAAATCCAAATCAATATTCAGGCTAAATAAATGGATAAATACACATTGGGGCAAGGGTCTTCTCATTCAACACTAAGTGGGAAAAGAAAATTTAGAAATAAAACTACTTATCTAATCTGTATCCTTTTCAAGCAGAGATTGAAATTGCATTAAATTAAGATTTCACCTAATTTAAAAGGAAGATTACTTTAAAAGAAGTTACTACTGGTAAAAAGTGAGGAGAAAGAAATTTAAGAAAAATATGGTTAGATTTGGGTTTCTAAAACCCTTCACTAAAACAGAAAAAACTTTCCCTAGCATTAGATAATAGGGAATGAGACAAGGAATGAGACTCGACAGCAACAAAGAGGACAGGAACCGATGACTTAAACTAAATTTTACATCTAGAATTTCTACACAAACTAAATTACAAGAGTTCACATTAACAAAACTTCCAATCAAGGAATTAATACCATAATATTTTTACTATGTTTGAAAGTCATGCAATGTTTTTGACAAGGTTTTTACTTACTAAAGATTATAAATACTTACTCTGGGCTACAGTTTAATTTCTTGAGGTCTAAATTCAAGTTGGGTACAGGAGCCCAAACAGGAGTCATGGGTAAAATATTCCTCTCTTGAGTAAGGTTGACAGGTCTCAAGCTTTCTGGCTGTGAAGAACTCTGAAGACTCAATCCTCCCAGACTGGAGGACAGCTGGTTCATACCAGGATACTGCAGAAAGGGCAATTTGAAACAACACAGAAGAACAATGTATCAAACAAGAATACAATTTATTATACTATGTGTAGGAAATTAACATACAGGAAAGCAAAAAGATAAAATTTGAATCTAGCTTTGTAAAGTAGAAAAACCTAATTGGGCAGCTCAGTTTAAAGCACTCTTTAAAAAACTCAAAGCAAAAATACTGAAAAAATTTAAACCTTATGTGAATGGTTAAACTTAACAACAATATTTCGACAATGCTTTTCAACATCAAGAATTTGGTTTCTCTGAATACCTTGCATACTGGAAAGGCAGGATAAATGCTTAAAGTTTTTCAATTTTCAGAATGTGTTGCTGCCATAGGAATGATAATGATGTTCCATGAGTTCTGCTTGCTTAGTTTTTGTTTCCTTTTATATTTTTAGTATTATTATGAAGTCATGGCTCTTATTAACTCAGTGTGACTTAATGAACTGTAGTTACTATTCCCTCTGAAGCCCACACTACCCAGTCTTCTGTCAGTGACAGCCCCTGCAGCTGATTTCAGTGTCCTTTTGATATGAACCCGTTGTCTCTGTTAGTTTCCTTGTTTTCTGGCATGACATTCTGTATCACTTCTTCAGAACTGAAATTAGCCATTTATCCAACAAAGATTCCTGGTTCCTTTTAAATTGGGATGGTATCTAGAGACCATAATCTAGATAACATTGTTATTGTGTTGTTATTACTTCCAGACTTCTACAATAGAGATAGAAATCATAGAAGAAAAAAAAATAATGAGTTCACACTGACATTTCCAATTCAAATTTAGGTAATGGCATTTTAATTTTTTTGATTTTATGCCTTTATCGCTCTTCTCTTTTGCTGAAAATCTTGTATTCTAATGGTAACAGCATTATGCATATGTGCTCAGTCAAGTCCAACTCTGCACCTGCCAGGCTCCTGTCCTGGAATATTCCAGGCAAGAATACCGGAGTGAGTTGCCATTTCCTCCTCCAAGGGAGATTGCCAACCCAGGGATCGAACTCCGTCTTCTGTGTCGGCAGGTGGGTTCTTTATCACTGAGCCACCTGGGAAGCTCTGATAACAGCCTTACTTATTTGTTTTATCCTACAACATCCTAAGATAGTTCCAATATAACAACACTAATATTATTATAAGTGCAAGGTTATTTAAAGATTTCTTTGTAGTTCTTTTGTCCTTAGATTATTTTCTATTCAGAACATACAAAATACTGAGTTTTAAGATTTGTTAAAACAATACTTTTTTCTATATCAGAATGTATTCAACTTGATAAACTGGTTCACTTCTTTTTGATTTTAATTTTCAAGGATTGCTTTCTATCTTTCATTCATTTTATGCTTTTTTGAGTAAAATTTACATAGTTTTAATGTCAAAACTTAACAATAATTCAGAAATATCTTGTTTCACTCTTGATCCCTCTCCCTAAGCTAACTATTAGCTTTTGATCTTACCTTCCATTGTCTCTTCTTAATAATACAATATAAACTAATATATACACTGCTCTAAATGTGACCTTTTCACCTAAAAAAAAGTGCTAGCAGTAACTCTACATCTGTATATAGAGATTCTCCACATTCTTTTGTACAGTTATCAAACACTCCATTATGTGAACATACTGAGGAATTCCAGCTAATCAGTACAGAATGATAAAGTCAGGAAAATCACTATTTTACAACCCATATGGGAATAAATGATACAGGTAATGGTCATCTGGAATAGATGACAAACAGATACCAAGAGATGAGTGAAAGCTTAACGAGGAACTTCACAATGAAAGGACAAGGCTGTCACCAAAGGAACCCACTAATCTATCTTAGCACCACTAAAGTGAGACAATCATGTATTATTATGTTGTACACAGAATCAGAATATATATTTTGGCTTACAAAATAAATAAATGAAGTAATATACTGAATTTAATCAAGCCATTGGATCTAATTTCTAGTCCACAGAAAATGAAACAGAGGAACAAGTCAAATGATACCACAAGAAGCAATTAGTCAAATTCAGAATGTGGGACAGTCTATAGATCAAGAGACTTAGTTTTTTCCAAAAGATCAAAGGCACAAAAAATAGGGGCAGAGTTGTGTGTTAGAGTTAACAAGAGAATTAAGAGACATAACGCTAATACAATTAGTGAGTCTTGATTTGAACAAACCAACTACAGAATAGCAATCTGGAAACTACCAGGCAACTCTGAAAGCTGACTCAATTTTAAACAACATTTAGAAATTATTGTTAATTTTGTTGGCTCTAATAGTGGTATTACAGTTTGCAAGAAATTATCTTTTTCATCTCCCTACTTTGCCCTGCCCAGGGTTAGCTTTAAGACCCTCTGCAAGAAAAGGGTGTGTGTGTGTGTGTGTGTGTGTGTGTGTGTGTGTGTGTGTACGTGTGCATGTGTGTGCATGTGTGTGCATGTGCATGCGTGCATGTGTGCTGAGGATAGGTAAAACAAGTAGAGCAAATTGTTGATAGTAACTGAAGCTGCTGAAGCTAAGCAAAAGGAAAAAAGCCCTGCATAATAAAAGGGATTCACTGAGTTTACATCAGAGCTGTAAAGGAGGGGAGAAAAATGATTATATGAATTAGTAACAGTGTATAATAGAAAACCCCAAACAGACCCAAGTTTAGGATAAGAATTTAGCATTTAAATTTAAGAATTTAGGATATAAAATAAAGGTAGAATATTTAATCAATAAGAAAGAACAGATTTTTTAATATCAGTGAAATTAGAACTATTTTGGAGAGAATGAGATTTATATTTATATACCAAAATAAAACCTTAAAAGATGCAAAAGTAAAGTCACCAAAGAACTAAAAAAAACATACAGAGGGAATTTTTCCTATCTTGATATTGAAAGACTTTTAAAGGATACAAAGGTAAAAACAAAAAAAAAATTATAATATGACTATATAAACATTTCTCTAATGTATTAAAAAAAAACATTAAAATTGAAAACAAATGTCAAGCTGGGGGAAAAAATTATAATATAAATTAGACAAAAAAAGGTTAATGTACTTATTACAGACAGCTTTTACAAACCAGAAGGACCTGAACAGAATAATGGTGAAAGAATATGAACAAGGATTTCAGTAAAGAAACACAACTAATAATTATGAAAATAGTAAAACAGTTTTTCTTATAAAAAAATAATTCTTGGCATACTGAGAAGTGCAGTCATAGACACTTTTGCTAGGAATATTAATTGGTCCATTATTTCTTCATATCTGAGCACCAAAAACTACCGTCTGCTAGATATCTCCACTTGGATGTCTACTGGGCATTTTAAATTAATCTGGAAAACTTGATTCCCATTTCCAGAACTATTCCTCTGTCTTCCATCTAAATAAATACACTACCCTCTATCCAGCTGTCCTGCCAAAAACCTAAGAGTTATCCTTAATGCTTCCTTTCTCTCACCCACCACATCAGTCAAAAGACATCCCTTATCCATCCACTTTTTACTCCCTCTGCCAATACCACCTTAGAACAAAGCAGAATCATCTATTTCTGGAATAATGCAAAGCTTCCATCTGTCTCCCTGTTTCCATTTTTATATTTTCAAATACTCCCATCCCTAATCCGTTCTTCACTTAGTAGCCAAATGATTCTCTAAATACATAGACCAGATTTCATTCCATTCCATAAAATCTCCTATGTCTTTCCTCTGCACTGGTGTAAAACTCAAGTTTCTGACTATGGTCTTTCCCAAACTCTGTGATATCATTACTATTATTCTTCCCTTTGCCAGCTGAGCTAGAGCCACACTGGGACTTCAGTTCTGAAACACGTCAAAGTTGCCTCTGCCTCGCTGCTAAGTCACTTCAGTGTGTCCGACTCTGTGCAACCCCATAGACGGGAGCCCACCAGGCTTCCCCATCCCTGGGATTCTCCAGGCCTCTGCCTTACGTTTCTGTATATATGTTTCTGCAGCCTGAAATTCTCTACCCTCATATTTATCCTTGTCTGGCTTTTCCTGTCATTCAGATATTAACTAAACTTAACTTCTACAGTGAGGGCTTTCCTGTTTATATACCCAAGCCCTGCAATTTCTTCAATTCATCTTGTTTCACAGCATTTGTAATTGTTTGAAATCAGCTTGTTAATGTATGGATTTACTTATTGTCCTATTGGTCCGGCCTTCCCACCAAGTTTCTTGAGAGAAGGAACTCGGTTTTGTTCACTTGGCTTCCTCAAGTAGCCTCAGTGCCTAGAGTAGGGCTGTCACATAGAAGAAACTCAGTTTTCACTGAATGAATAAGCAGGGAGAAATTCTAGGTATTAGCAGCTGTGATTGGCTAATCTTACCTGAAGAAATTTCATCTAAGGAAATAATGAGACAAATGCACAACGGTCTGTGCACACTTGTACACGTTGATTTTGATGCTCACTTATGACCAAGAGCAGTAGGCTGGGCGATTATAAAACATTACGCAGCTATTAGATAAAAGGTATGAAATAATGTGGACAGGTTCCCTCTCATGCTGTTCAAGGATTTTTAAAAAAAATGTAAAATGATGCTCATATTTATCAACTTGTCTGTGTAAATAAGTCATTTAGATGCCCAGCTCCTTTACTGGCTTTCTCCCATAGATGCATATAGCAAGAAACCTGGAAGGACAAACTGCAAGTGTTACTGTTTATATCTTGATGGTGGGAATACTGGCTGGTATTTATTTTCTTCGTTTCTGTTTATCTGCATTATCCTACAACTGCTCATGCACCGCTTTTTAATTTAAAAAAAAAAAAAAGCCATACAGTATCTGTATCTGGGTTTTTAAAATATTCACTAAAATATATATTTTTAAAGATTTAAAAAAATGTTTTGGCTGTGGTGGGTCTTTGCTGTTGCACACAGGCTTTCTCTAGTTGTGGTGAGTGGTGGCTACTCTCCAGTGGTGGTATAAGGGCTTCTCACTGCGGGGGCTTCTCCTGTTTTGGAGCACAGGCTCTCAGCACCCAGGTTCAGCAGCTGTAACATACGGGCTTAGTTGCTCCTTGGCATATGGGATATTCCTGGACAAGGGACTGAACTGGCGTCCCTTGCATTGCAAGGCAGATTCTCAACCACAGAACCACCAGGGAAGCCCTAAAATCTTTTTCTAATTTTTCTTTTACAATTAATTTATTTTTTAATTTTTAGGGGTTTTTTTTGGGCCATACCACGTGGCTTGTGGGATCTTATTTCCCCAACCAGTGACTGAACCTGAACCCAAGGCAGTGAAAGCACCAAGTCTTAAACACTGGACTGAGGGGATTCCCTTCTTTTTAAAACATCAACTTTTTCTGTTTTTCAACTCTGAAAAACTAATTTTAAGTTTTTTTCTTCCTCAAAGGGCAACCACTGGGGTTTCCCTCTACTTAGTATAGGTCATCTCAAATAAATGAATACCAAGAAAGCCCTTAAGATTCAGGGCCCTCCCACTGGGTTGTACTAAATGCAATATTTAGAGTCATTTCAATTTTACTCCTTGTGGCTCAGCTGGTAAAGAATCTGCCTGCCATGTAGGAGACCTGGGTTTGATCCCTGGGTTTGGAAGACCCCCTTGGAGAAGGAAAAGGCTACCCACTCCAATATTCTGGCCTGGAGAATTCCATGGAATGTATAGACCATGGGGTCGCAAAGAGTCGGACATGACTGAGTGACTTTCACTTTCACTTTTCAATTTTACTACAGAAAGCTATTTAAAGTAAAATACTCCTATTCTAAATAGGACTTGAAAAATAAATGGCTTCTTTTAAAATTACCTTGTTAATGTTAATATTAGATTAAAATCTATAATCTTTTTTTAAGTAGACAGATAAGAATTTAAATGCACATCCTTGCTATGTACTTAAATCATTATTGTTCACTTATCCTGAAATGGAATTCCATTTGGACCAATACAGCCCTAAAGAAAATCTAACAAAATGGAAGGCAGGGAAACCTGAACTAACCAACCATATTTCTCCAGTGCCTTTCCCAGTTTCCTTCTTCCTTCAGTACTTTAATTCTAAAATTAAATTCCAGGAAGAAATGGTTTTTTTTTCTTCTCTAATTTTCATCAGTTCACCATAAGATGAAATCTCTGTAAAGTTAGTCTACTGAGAGCAGTTTTTTATTATAAGTAGAATGCTTTTGTCATTTAAACTGTTTCCTTATATTTTACTTTCTCTCAACAAGTATAAATGCAAAACACTTATTGTTCTTTTAATAAACTGCTATGGTACTTAAGAGGTAACTCCATGAAAGGTCAAGTCAAAAATAATGAACAAATGTATTAATGAGCCATTTGTTGAAGCTTTTACCAATTTTAGTTATATGTCACAGAGACTTCTTCAAGTTAAGTGCTGAAACCAAAATCCCAAACTACATTTATATTATGTCAGTTTTTGAGAAAGCCAGCTTAGTAATACAAAATTTAAAATAAGATTTAATTTCCTGATCATAGAATGAATATCTGCATATTACAGAGGCTCTGAAAAATAAAAGTACAAGGCAAAAAAGAAAAATCAGTTTTATCTTCTTCTCTGCATACATACACACATAAACACGCACATACAAACTGGAATCAAAGTCTGTGCATGTTTAATCTAGGCTTATCTATATTAGCACTTATGATCCATTAGAATCACCAGGGACTTGTCAGAATTGCTAAGTTCCACAATTTTTATATAACTTTATATGACTAAATACATACTTGAGCATACTGCTGGAATCCAGAATACACTGGGCTACTGGGTGGTCCTCCAGAATTAAGTGGTGCTGTGGCATTCTGATACCCAGGCTGAAGAGTCGGATAACCATACCCAAATGGCTTAGGCATTTTTGAAGGCTGAGGAGCAGCTGGAGCTGGCGCTGGAGCAGGGTCAGGAGCGGGGTCAGGAGCAGGACTACTTGCTGATGAGGAAAGCACATCTAACAAAGGAAAAAGCATGGTGTTCACTGAAAAGCAGCACTCCACAAAGACGCCTGGGTGAGCCACTACTTTGACACTTTCTTTTATTAAAACTTTTTATTATGAGAAATTGTGACTGTATACAAGAATGGAACAAAATAATAAACCCATATATCCATTACTTAGCTTTAAATATTTTGCTAATCTTGTTTCACATGTTCCTACTCCATCTTTATTTTTTTTAACAAATATATTACAGGGAAACTCCATCTTGTATCATTTCACTGACACATACTGCAGTTGATATTCCTAACAGATAACATATTAAATGTATATAATAAATACAATATAGAATATGTTATAATATAAATATATATTTATATATACGAAAAGTTATTTTTTTCCCTTTATTCTCTCAGCAGAAATGGGGCTAAGAAGCAGAAAACAAAGCAAAGCAATAAAAAGAGTGTCAATTACTCTCTTCTCCAACTTGCTTTTTTATCTGACCTTGACATTTATTTGAAAAAAAAAAAAAAAAGACCCATGGAAGAAGTGGCCTATCTCCACAGTCCCCCGGAAGTCTGCTTTATTTTCAGAGGTGAAACTGTGAAACTATGAAAGACAATGTCTAGAATAGTGTGTGGCTCCTAAAACAATGTCTGGTATATAACAGAGGCCAAATGAGATTTAATGAATGAATGCTTTTCCTTCATTTAAATTTAAAACAGAAACTAAAACTTGATGAAAACTGTAGGGGAAAAATAACTGTAGAAAATTTAATTATCATATATAAGAGTAACATCAACTGCACAAAACCATTATTAACATTTTGTTATACTATTAGTCTTATTTTTAAAGTTAAATCTAAAATATATGTGTATTTTACACTGCTATATTTAAAAGGACCTACTGAACAGCACATGGAACTCTGTTTAATGTTATGTGACAGCCTGGACAAGAGGGGAGTTAGGGGGAGAATGCGTACCTGTATATATATGGCTGAGTCCCTTCCCTGTCCGCCTGAAACTATCACAACATTGTTAATCAGCTATACTCCAAAACTAAATGAAAAGTTTTATTAAAAAATAAAATATATGTATTTTAATCTATATTTCATATAAAAATTATATTCTTCACTAGCAATCAGATTCTGCAAAAAAATTCTTAAAAGCATCTGACTTTAATAAATTTATTTTTTCAAAGTTTACTGAGGAATCCCATCCTTCTACTGACTCTATTAGCTCTCATTTTTGAAGAGACCTTCCTGGACATTCTTAAAAGGACAAAAGCATCAACGTCATGTCATTTCCTTAGATTTCCTGCTTGTCTCTCCTGACGGTGATAGGAACAGAAGTATTAATAGAAGGATCTCTTAACATAGCAAGAGTCATCAGCTTAAGAAATGAAGAACTGGAGTCCTAAATATGAGAGTCCAATGCTTTTCACCTTATTTAGGAAAGGGACAATGTTTCATACATCTCTACAGTCCCTAAGACCTATCTAGTACCTGACATACAGACTTATTTCACTTAATCTTACTCTGACAGATTCTTTCCTTAATTTTGGTGTAGTACACATAGCTAGGAAACTTGCCCAGGGTCATTCACTTACTGCCAAGGCACAGTCCATAAAAAGATTAAGATGTGCTGATTACATGAATACAGACAAACACAGCAAGGTCTAACTCTAAGGCCACCATCTTTTAACTCCACTACATTGGATGTTTTACTTCGGGTTAACCTGATGCTCATGAAATACTATAGTTATAGTTTTCATCTTTTAGTGAATGAAGTGACTCTTCTAGAATATTCTGATAATGGGGATTGCTTCTGGAATGGTCCACAACTTCTCACCCATACACATACACACAGATCCACAGATTCCCAGGAGAAAAAGCCCTTAACCACAAAGACTGAGTAGCTCATTTAAGTATTCTTGAAATATTAAAAGGGAACTCTATATTAAGCTGAGAAAATTGAAGTTTTCTACTGATTCATACGACAGTGATAGCAAGACAGTGTGTGAAGTCCAGCACATTCCAATTTCAATTAAGCTTCATCCTGGATAATTACCAATGTGCTAAGAAAGAGAAGAGCACAAAAAGTTGTTTTGTTAGTCCTAAATTTGGAATCATTAAAAAGATAAGGCAGACGGTCAGGTGTGGTTGTCAGGCTGTTGGTGTTAGGAGACAGGCAAATTAGGAAAATAATAGTACAAGACGCTAGAATGAAACAATTATCCATTATAGAAGTCAAATTTTAGATTTTTTAACACTATCCACCACTCCTGCTCCTACATGATGACCTACATTATTTCCTACATTATCTCCTACATTATTTCCAGACATGGTTAAAAGTAATGCCTCCAAAACCTACCCTCAAATTGGTTAATCTATTTACTGGGGGAGGCAGGCAGGAGCCATAGCGGGAGGAAAGAGTCAAAGACTTTATACTCAGAGGCTAGTTGGAAGAAATTCAAGGACCTAGGCATGAGAACAGAAATATAAATTTAAAGGAGTTACTAGCATAAAAAAGAAGGGAAAGAAGAGAAAAATTATTCAGTATTAAGTCTTCTAGGAAGAGGAAAAAGATAAAGAGCATGGTAACAAAAATCAAATACTAAATTTCCTTAGGCCTCCCAGAGACAGCATCCATAGTTGTTACATGACAATTACACCATGAAATTAAGGCTGAAAATAACAGGAAAATGTTTCCTTTCTCTGTTAAAAATATAGCCTGCTAATTATGTACAGTAAGTGTTCATGTTTGAAAGTAATTGATGGTCAGTAACTTTTCAAATAAACTTCAACTACGCACAAAACAACTTACCTGGATAGCTGCCTCCTTCTAGGGCATCGTAACTGTTGGGCATTGGAGAAGCACTGCTTGTCGTAGAAGAGCTGTCAACACCTGAAAGGAGAAGCAAAATATCTGCTAAGTTTAAAATGACCATGTATCTCAAAGCTTTGGCAATTTTGAAAAAAGACGTTTTGCTGATCTAGGAAAATTCCTGATCCAAACAACATGAGATGACTGATGTTTAATGACATTTAAAAAACCATATATAAATTTCTGATAAGAACAGAGGATCAAAGTAGGAAGAATACGGAGCTCATGAGTAGAATAAAATTTAATCAGACACACATGAAGGCATCTTAACAATATATAACTTTAGAAGTAGTAAAACACAAATATCAATTTAGAATGATAGAAATGTTAATATAATCACACCTCAAAGATAGGCTCTACCAAATCGCAAGTTATTAAATACATCTTATCAATATCAGGTTATTTTAAGATAATTAAATTTTAATGACTTTTATAACTCAGTACAGCTGTATGAAACCCACATAAGAGGAATCTCTGGCTTGGGTTGCCACCTAGCATGTTACTAAGCTTTTCTATGTCTTGGCTTATTCATCTGCTCAATAAAGATTAAATAATATCTGTGATTTTAATAAGATAACAAAAATAAGTGGTACTCTATTAAATATGTGCTAGACTATGAAAACTTTTATTACTGTGTTCATTCAAAACTTGTAAGATTAATTGGAATGTTCAGTGGCAATTTATGATAATATTTAGTAATGTCACACAGATAGTAGAATACAATATAAATCCTCTCAGTTATTCACTCAACAAATACTTTATTGAAAGCCTATAGTTAACATAGATACACTAAAGTATATACTACTGAATAAAACTGAAAATGCATATGGCCCCTCTCGTGTTGGCTTTTTTTCACCAGAAAACAAAATCCTGAGTTACAGAGATGATCCCTAGCTCTTAATACCAATATTATAACTGGGGTTAAAACTATATTTTAGGTTAATTTTCAATTGTGATATAAAAAGAATAAGTATGCACAATATCTTTCATTGAATAATTTAGGTTAACGGCAAGAATTCAGTGTACTGACTCAGAGCATAATAGCTAAAATTCTTTGTGTAGGAACATTTTGTTATTAGTAATTTAGAGGCAAAAGATTATAGTTACATTAGACTTTGCCACTTAAGTGCTACACAACTTTGGGTAAGTGACAACCATCAGTAATACTCTCTCCTGAAAAACAAGAACAATTTTTTAAATGCCCTATGTGTGCTTGTTAATGTTCTTGTGATGCTTAAATGAGGCAGTGGATATTAAGCAACTTACAAAACATGAAGCCTATAAAATAAATAACAGGCAAAAGACACTAATACAAAGTGCTTTCTTGTGGTAATTAGAAAATTGTTGCATATTTTTGTCATTACTCTTAATTAAGAGTGGGAAGTATAGGCTCTTCCTTTTTGTTCCTTGTATTTGTGAATTTATATCTAAAGCAGCATGCTGATATGTAAGGTCAAAAGTCTTGAAGTAACAGGACTAAAAAACAATAAACCAAAACCCAAATATTCACCAGGAGATGAATGGATAAACAAAATGGACTATATGCAGTGTATCTATACAATGGGATATTATTCAGCAATAGAAAGGAATTAAGTACAGATACAGGCCACAATATGAATGACCCTGGAAAACATGTTAAATGAAAGAAGCCAGACACAAAAGGTCACATGTATGATTTATATGAAATACCCAGAAGAGTAAATCCACAGAGATAGAAAGTAGATTGGTGGTTGCCAAGGGCTGAGAGGAGGAGGAGATGAAGAAATGAAGACAGAGTTTAGATCCCTTTCTTACACCTTACATTAAAATTAACTATCACAGACCTAACTGCTAAAACTCTTAAAATATGGGAGTAAATCTTCACGACCTTGGATTAAGCAATAGATTTTTAGATATGACATCAAAGGCACAAGCAACAGAAGAAAGAAAATAGATATAATGGACTTCATCAAGTTAAAAACTTGTGTTCCAATGATATTATCAAGCAAGTTAAGAGATAACCCCAGAATGAGAGAATATCAAATCATATATCTGATTAATAAAGATCTAATATCCAAACTTGGGCTTCCCTGGTAGCTCAGCTGGTAAAGAATCCTCCTGCAATGCAGGAGACCCCAGTTCAATTCCTGGGTCAGGAAGATCCCCTAGAAAAGGGATAGGCTACCCATTCCAGTATTCTTGGGCTTCCCTGGTGGCTCAGATGGTAAAGAATACACCATGCAATGCGGGAGACCTGGGTTTGATCCCTGGGTTGGGAAGATCCCCTGGAGAAGGAAACTGCTACCCACTCCATACTGGCCTGGAGAGTTCCATGGACAGAGGAACAAAGCAGGCTACAGTCCATGGGGTCACAGACTCAGACACAACTGAGTGACTCACTAATATCCAAAATATTTACAGAACTCTTACATAAAGTTCTGTAAATAAAATATTTACAGAACTGTTAAATAAGCTCTTAAATAAAAAAACTCAACAATAAAAAGACAAATAATCAAATTAAAATGAGCAAAGGATCTAAACAGACATTTATTACAAAAAAAAATAAACAAATGGCCAATAAGCACATGAAAAGATGCTCAACATTACTAATTAGAAAAATGCCAATCAAAACTACGAGGTATCACCACACACTGATCAGACTGGCCATCATCAGAAACTCTACCAATAAGAAATGCTATGGAGGGTGTGGAGAGAGAACCTTCATTCACTGTAGATGGGAATGTAAACTGGTACAACCACTATGGACACCAGTATGGGGGTTCCTTAAAAAAGTACTAACAAAGCTATCACATGATCCAGCAATCCTACTGCTGGGGGTATACACCCAGAGAAAAACAAAAACTCTAATTAGAAAAGATACGTGCACCCCAATGTTCATAGCAGTACTATTTACAACAGCCAAGACATGAAGACAACCCAAGTGCCCATCAACAGGCAACTGGCTTAAGGAGGTGTGATATATAAATATATGTAAGAGTACTAAGCAGCCATTAAAAACAGAATGAAATATCACCATTTGCAACAACATGGATGGACCTAGGGAAAATTGTAGTTAGTAAAGTCAGACAAACACTGTATGGTATCACTTATGCAGAGAATCTAAAAAATAATACAAATGAATTTACATACAAAATACAGACTCACAGCCATAGAAAGCGAACTTACGGCTGCTAAAGGAAAAGGGGCTGGGACAAATTCCTGCACTTTCCAAGCTGTACTGTAAGCATACACTGTACTGCAGAGTAATCACACTATGCTGCCCTATCATACTGCGAGTACACAGAGGCAGCCATGCTACTGTATTGATATTTGGAACCATGATACCAAGTAAAATACTGCTTTCTGCATCCAAACTAGTTTTAGCTGAATGAGAAGTTCTGGCACTTGTAGCCACTCTTAAACGTTACATCAAGTCTGCCTCAGTGACTTCACAGTACAGCTACTGATAATAAATATTCTGAGATCAAATGGATGTAACACTCAGAGAACATTTTTCCTCATTCTTTTACTGGCTCTATGTCACGGGTTGAGAGAAGACAAGAAGCTGAAAAAGAGCAGGAGCTGAATCAGAAGTAAGGTCAAGTAAATAGCTCAGAATCTGTGAAGTTGGGGGAAAACAAACCACGGTACACTAAAGCCTTCTAAAAAAGACTTAAGCCACTCTCTCTGCTTGGGTCAACAAAGTCAAATGCACTTATTAATATTTTTCAACTTGAAATGAACGAGGCAATTTGAAATTGCATTTCCTCATAACATGTATAAAACACAGAAAAAGTGTAAGCCAAATCCCACCTCTGCCACTTAGCAGGTGAGAGAAAACGGGCGGTGGAGTTTAGTTGCTCAGGCGTGTCCGGCTCTCACGACCCCGTGGACTGCAGCCCACCAGCCTCCTCTGTCCATGGGAGTCTCCAGGCAAGAATACTGGAGTAGGTTGCCATTTCCTTCTCCAGAGGATCTTCCCACCCCAGGAATCGAACCCAGGTCTCCCACACTGCAGGCAGATTCTTTACCAACTGAGCTATAAGTGAAGCCCGAGAGAAAATAGACAAGACTCCTAACATTTCTGAGTGATTTATTATTTGTAACAACAGATTTTATAACTCCACAGGGGTAATGTTAAGATTAAAGAGCTATAACAGATATAAACTAAATAGTTACTAGCCAAAGACTGAGAAAACATTCTTCATCTTTTCTCTTCCCTCTTCCTATCCTAAAACCGCTACAAAAGAGAGGAAAAGAAAGAACAAGACAAAACCTCCTGATTGATAAAGCCAAGCATTTATTCTCAAGCCTCAACCCAAACTTCACATTTATCACTGCTAACCAAGTTTCTTTTGATTTGTAAAAATGGTTCCCTTCTTTCGGGAATACTCTGCTAATATGCTTCCCTCCTCCAAATTTCTGCTACCTTAGTCTTATTTCTCACTAGCTTATTCCTTATTTCAAAAAGCCTCTAGCGCTAATCAATTTCTTCTGTTAATGAAAATCAACTTGCATTTCTAAAATACAAATTGGTTATGTTATTTTCCCATGTAAATTCCTTCACCTCTACCTTAAAGATAAAACTCAAACTACTTACGAGGAAATGTGAGGTTATTAAAGATCTTATCCAGCCTACTCACCTTCATTCCAAATCTTCTTACCACTTCCCCTCTGCAAACAATAGGTCCAAACTCGCTAAAGTTCCCCAAATATGCCACTATCTCTCATGCTTCTTGCTTTGTTCCAAAAAAGTGTCTCTGCCTCTCCCGAGGTCCCTCACTTGCTCAATTCCAAGTTCTTTCAGATTCAGTTCAGGTTCCCCTGTCTGCCCTCCAGAACCCTCTCAGTCATCTCCACCCTACATTTGGTTCTAGATTCTCCTATGTATTCCTATAAAGCACCACGATTAACACAGGACTGACTGTAATTCCATTCTATATTCCAAATCAGACTGTGAGCTTCTTGGGTTTTCCATCAAGCTCACATATGGAGCATTGTTAATCTGTTTATAATTTGGTTGTTCAGAACTCAAAACATTTTTCAGAGAAACAATAAAATAACTGGTTTTATTATCCCAGTTCAGTCAAGACCAAAATCAGATTGATTATATTCTTTGCAGCCAAAGATGGAGAAGCTCTATACAGTCAGCAAAAACAAGACCAGGAGCTGACTGTGGCTCAGACCATGAACTCCTTATTGCAAAATTCAGACTTAAATTGAAAAAAGTAGGGAAAACCACTAGACCATTCAGGTATGACCTAAATCAAATCCCTTACAATTATATATACAGTGGAAGTGAGAAATAGATTCAAGGGATTAGATCTGACAGACAAAGTCCCTGAAGAACTTTGGACAGAGGCTCGTGACATTGTACAGGAGGCAGTGATCAACACCATCCCCAAGAAAAAGAAATGCAAAAAGGCAAGTGACTGGTGAGGCCTTGCAAATAGCTGAGAAAAGAAGAGAAGCTAAAGGCAAAGGAGAAGAGGAAAGATATACCCATTTGAATGCAGAGTTCCAAAGAATAGCAAGGAGAGATAAGAAAGCCTTCCTCAGTGATCAATGCAAAGAAATAGTGGAAAACAATAGAATGGGAAAGACTAGAGATCTCTTCAAGAAAATTAGAGACAGCAAGGGAATATTTCATGTAAAAATGGACACAATAAAGGACAGAAATAGTATCAACCTAACAGAAGGAGAAGATATTAAGAAGAGGTGGCAAAAATACAGAGTAACTATACAAAAAGATCTTCATGACCCAGATAACCATGATGATATGATCACCCACCTAGAGTCAGACATCCCAGAATGAGAAGTCAAATGGTCCTTGGGAAGCATCACTACAAACAAAGCTAGTGGAAGTGACTGAATTTCAGTTGAGCTATTTCAAATCCTAAAAGATGATGCTGTTAAAGTGCTGCACTCAATATGCCAGCAAACTTGGAAAACTCAGCAGTGGCTACAGGACTGGAAAAGGTCAATTTTCATTCCAGTTCCAAACAAAGGCAATGCCAAAGAATGTTCAAACTACTACACAATTTCACTAAACTCACACACTAGCAAAGTAATACTCAAAATTCTCCAAGCCAGGCTTCAATAGTACAACAGTACATGTACTGAAAATTTCCAGATGTTCAAGCTGGATTTAGAAAAGGCAGAGGAACTAGAGATCAAATTGCCAACATCCACTGGATCATCGAAAAAGCAAGGAGTTTCAGCAAAACATCTACTTCTGCTTTATTGACTACACCAAAGCCTTTGACTGTGTGGATGACAGCAAACTGGGGACTATTCTTCAAGAGATGGGAATACCAGACCATCTTACCTGCCTCCTGAGAAACCTGCATGCAGATCAGGAAGCAACAGTTAGAACTGGACATGGAACAACAGACTGGTTCCAAATAGGAAAAGGAGTACGTCAAAGCTCAATATTGTCACCCTACTAATTTAACTTATATGCAGAGTACATTATGCGAAATGCCAGGCTGGATGAAGCACAAGCTAGAATCAAGATTGCCAAGAGAAATATCAATAACCTCAGATATGCAGATGACACCACCCTTATGGCAGAAAGCGAAGAAGAAATAAAAAGCCTCTTAATGAAAGTGAAAGAGGAGAGTGAAAAAGTTGGCTTAAAACTCAGTATTCAGAAAACTTAAGATTATGGCATTTGGTCCCATCACTTCATGGCAAATAGATGGGAAAACAATGGAAACTGACAGACTTTATTTTGGGGGGGCTCCAAAATCACTGCAGATGGAGACTGTAGACATGAAATTAAAAGACGATTGCTCCTTGGAAGAAAAGCTATGACCAACCTAGAAAGCAACCTAGACAACCTAGAAAGCAGACAATACTTTGGCAACAAAGGTTCATCTAGTCAAAGCTATGGTTTTTCCAGGAGTCGTGCATGGATGTGAGCTGGACTATAAAGAAAACTGAGGACTGAAGAACTGATGCTTTTGACCTGTGGTTTTAGAGAAGACTCTTAAGAGTCCCTTGGACTGCAAGAAGATCAAACCAGTCAATCCTAAAGGAAATCAGTACAGAATATTCATTGGAAGGACTGAAGCTGAAGCTGAAACTCCAATACTTTGGCTACCTGATGTGAAGAACTGACTCCTTGGAAAAGACCCTGATGCTGGCAAGGCTGAAGGCAAGAGTAGAAGGGGACGACAGAAGATGAGATGGTTGGATGGCATCACCAACTCAATGGACATGAGTCTGAACAAGCTCTGGGAGTTGGTGATGGACAGGGAAGCCTTGCATGTTGCAGTCCATGGGGTCACAAAGAGTCAGACATGACTGTCAACTGAACTGACTGATTTCAATGAATACTGAAGACCCTCAAACTAATACTGTTCTTAGTGGCATTGGTATCATTTTACTTCCTTCACAGACCCAGTATATGTACTCAATTTCTAAAATTTTAAAAATATACTAAATATGTACTGAATTTAGTTGGAAGATATTTACTTTTTAAAATAATCAAATAGTAGTACATCAGTTAGTGAGAAAGATAGATTGGGGCTTCCCTCAGTGGTAAAAGAATCAGCCTGCCAATGCAAGAGAGATGGATTCAACCCCTGGTCTGGGAAGATCCCGCATACTGAAGAACAACTAAGCCCACATGCCACATCTACTGAGCCCGTGCTCTGGAGCTCATGAGTAGCAGCTACCGAGCCCTGCGCTGCAACTGCTGAGCCCGTGATCCACAAAAAGAGGAGCCACCGCAACAAGCCTGTGCACTGCAACTGGAGAGCAGACCTCCTCTCTGCAACTAGAGAAAAAGCCTGTGCAGCAGTGAAGACCCAGCACAGCCAAAAACAAATAAAATTATCAAAAAGACAGAAAGTCAGATTGAACTCTTTTAGAGATTTTCTTTGGCAAGGGGTGTTAGGATGGTGGAGGAAAAGGGAAGATGTTGATCAAAGAAGAAAATCTTCCAGTTATAAAACTTCTAGGGACCTGGGAATCTAATGTATAGCACATAATGATTATAGTTAGTAATACTGCATGATACACTTGAACTATTAAAAAAAAAAAAGGAATTTTCTTTGGAAGTTAGAAATAAGGCCAATACTGTCCTGTTCTTTATGAGTTGACTTAACTTGTTCTATGTCAAAATGCAGCATTACCTTTTAAAATAACCAAGCCAACCAAAAACATATTCTCTCTGAGGTCGTGCCTGGCACTGAATAATTAGTCTGTGTGAAAGTCAAGTAAAAACTGACCAGCACCTTAAAACTCATCATGAAAAAAAAAAAGTTTTTTTCTTCTAACATTATTTACAAAATAAAGCATCAAGCTGTCACATTATGGGAGAGAACTTCCTCTTGTCCTCCGGCCTCTTCCCAACCTGAAAATTCCCTAGAGGAAAGGTGACGGGGCGTATGGGGAGCAGGTGACAGAATGTTAGTGTCTTCCAGGGACTAGGGCTGGCACTGGGCTTTGGCTTTTTACCCCCCGCCTCCTTTTCACTTTATCTCACTTCTCAATTTCAGTTCACTGCTTGTTACTTTTCACTCCCATTTTCAAGTTAGTATCCCTTACTAGTACAGGTATGACGGTATTTGTCCACCAAAGGTCCACTCTAGCACTAACGACTGAAGGAGAGAATATCTGGACCTGAATAAACTTAGTGAGGAATTTAAGATATAACCATTATGAGCAGCTTGCTATCTGCTTTCTTTAAATTTAAGTTTATTCTCTAACAATTCTGAACTTTCACAAGCTTCCAACAAAACATAAGACTGTCTCCAGTACAAAATCCTATTTCAGTTTCCAAGTATGCATTTAACAAGGAAACTTGAAAAAGGAAGCCTATTTGTAGCATGTAATTTTAAAGATATAATTAGATGGTTTAATGTAAAATCAGAACTGAAATTAAAATTTTCTTTTAAATCTGAAAGCTTTGGGAAAAGAAATGAAAGCTTTAAAGAAATACCCCCGTACTTGACTCCTAGACAGACACACTGTCAAGCAAACCATAAGCTTTAATAAATGAAAAGCTAAAATAAATGGAGAGTCACTTTAACTGTAACTATAAAGAATATACACGGGCTTCCCTGGTAGCTCAGACAGTAAAAAATCTGCCTCCAGTGCGGGAGACCTGAGTTGGATCCCTGGGTTGGAAGATCCCCTGGAGGAGGGCATAGCAACCCCTCCTGTATTGTTGCCTGGAGAATCCCACGGACGGAGGAGCCTGGCGGGCTACTGTCAACGTGGTCGCAAAGAGCTGGACATGACTGAGTGACTAAGCACACACAGCACAGCATAAAGAATATTAATATTATGATTTCCAAACCTGTTAGTTGATATTTTACTACTGCTTAACAAATTTTTCCAAAATTGGAGCATAATTTCACATGAACTAAACACACAAGAATCTAATGATTATAGGAAAAAAACACTACTGAAACACTTAACAAATAGAACACTCCAAATTCTCTACTTCTTAGAGCTACTTATATGTAACCTCCACACCAATTTGAGGCACTTTCTTTTACCATTTTACATATGGAAAAATACTGTAACTGACCAGGACTTTTAAAAAATCATTTTAAAGCTAAATTTCCTTTCTATTTTTTCTTTCCCCTCACTCAGAATGTCCCTTTAATTTGAAACCAACAAAAACAGGATTTTTATTTACAAACCATAAGGAGATAACACCAGCATCCTAGGAAAAATGTCCATAATACAGTCTTATTTTATTTTAGTATGAACAGTGAAAGTCACTCAGTCGTGTTGACTCTTTGCGACCCCACGGATTATATACAGTTCATGGAATTCTCCAGGCCAGAGTACTGGAGTGGGTAGCCTTTCCATTCTGCAGGGGATCTTCCCAACCCAGGGATCGAACCCAGGTCTCCTGCATTACAGGCGGATTCTTTACCAGCTGAGCCACAAGGGAAGCCCTTATTATCCTGCTACACGATAAAAAGGCAAAGGAGGAAGACAATACTTAAGCAACACCACGGTGAGCACTGCATGTGCTCTTTAGTCCCCTCTACTTCAGGGCTTCATGTTCTTATGAGGAGATGAAGACTACGCTGTTCATACCTCTCAGCAGACAGAGAGACCTAGTTTGAGGCAAATGCGTTGTTTACATCTCAATCAACTCATCTGCAAAATGGAGCCAATTATCTCTGCATTGCAGGATTGTAGGGAAGAATAAAACTAAGAACATGCTCTCAACATTATTAATGACAATTAATTTTTAGAGAGATTTTAGCATTTGCCAGACACTGTTCTAAGCTCTTGACAGAGAACACCTTCAATCCTCAAAACAACCATGTGTAACTGTTACTATTATTCTCCACTGACAAGATGAGTAAATTGAGACTCAATGAGTTTAAGACTTGTCTAAGTTTAAAACTTGTCTAAGGTCACAAAGCTAGTAAGTGACAAAATGGGGGTTTGAATCTAGAAGAAATGATACAAAAAGCCACAGCTTTAGTTAAATAATGTAAGGTGACAGGAGAAAAGCCATAAATGCTAAATCTTTTTGATTTTCTGATTTTTTTCCATCGAAGGAAACAGGATTTCCAACCAATGCACCTAATTGTTCAGGAGAACAAAAACAGGGCAATTTAGGCTGACAACATTACACAAAGTAACACATTTTTGAACTGTGTAAAATTAGGATCATAAGATTAAAAACTGAGACAGTTGTAGGATCTGAATAACACATGCATTAAATAATTAGAATATCAGGGCCTGGGAGCAGTGGCCTATCAGCAGCAAGGGCCATCAATTACACTAAGATCTTGGTTCCTAAAATGCCCTTCTCCACTACAGGTACCAGGACTGAAGGAAATGCAGCCGCTCAAACACAAGATGAGCTAGGAACATCTTAATGAGGACTTAACGGACTTAAAATAAGTGCTTAAAGATTCATGGGAACATTTTTAAAAGACAGCTTGAAGGAACTGCTGCTGGCCAGGTTGAGGACAAAACGCTATTAGAATAACTAATGACAGTAATGGATTATTATCCACTGAATAAAACAAGAATCCATGAGTCATTATAAACCCAAAGAAATCAGTAAGGGAGAAGAGAAAGCTCTTCTTCACAGTGAAACCTGAACTCATAAACAAAGAAGGAATGTTAGAACTGGAAAATCTCCGAAGAATGTTCAAACTAATGTATGCTAGTTTAATAAAGAACAGGATATTTATAATAGTATCAAAGAACTTCGCCACAAATTACTTACTAATTTCAAGGCAAAAGAGAAGTACCTTTACAGTTGAGAAATCTGGCAGCTGCTGCTGCTGCTGCTGCTAAGTCGCTTCAGTCGTGTCCGACTCTGTGCGACCCCATAGACGGCAGCCCACCAGGCTTCCCCGTCCCTGGGATTCTCCAGGCAAGAACACTGGAGTGGGTTGCCATTTCCTTCTCCAATGCATGAAAGTGAAAAGTGAAAGTGAAGTCGCTCAGTCATGTCCGACTTTTAGTGACTCCATGGACTGCAGCCCACCAGGCTCCTCCGTCCATGGAATTTTCCAGGCAAGAGTACTGGAGTGGGGTGCCATTGCCTTCTCCGAGAAATCTGGCAGACACCATCTTAATCAAGTCATCAAAGTTAATATCATCAATATGAGAACAAATCAGCGCCTCTTGACAGGAGGCACTGAGAACACACTGCTTCAGTGGTAATCTTGCCAAAAATGTGTGATTTCAATTTAATCAAAAGTCAGAAAAATAAAGGAAGGTTAGGGGACTGTTGTAGGTTGAAGAAGTCTAAATAAATGGCAACTAAATTCAACACCATGACCCTGGATTGGATCCTAGGCCATGGAAACGGCTATAAAAGATCTTATTAAGACAACTGTTAAGATCTGACTACGGACTGTATAACAGATATTAAGGTAACAGTGACTGGTTTCCTGATAACTATATTATGTTTGTGTTACATAAGACACTGTCCTTACAGTCAGTAAATACAAATTGAAATATGTAGAGGTAAAGGTTCATGGTATCTCCACCTTATACTCAAATGACACAGGAAAAAATGTATATAGCGAGGATGAGGCAAAAATGGTTTATCTTGGTAAAGTATATATGGTAGTTTCTTCCACTCTTCGGTAAGACTGAAATTATGTAAAATAAAAAGCTACCAAAAATTCATAAAGATAAATGGGTATCTGGATTTTTAAGGGAAGAAAAAATTACCATCCTTCTGGAACCCTTAACTTTCACCCTGCCCCCACAAATCATGCATAAGGATTTGAATGTTTAAAAAATGCAAAGGAAACAGAAAGCTCTATTTAAACAGACTGTTTACAGAGCAAATCCTTCCACTCAGTTATAAAGATAACAGAGAATCGTGGTCATGTATAACTTGAAAGATCATCACTTATTGATTCAGTCTTAAAATATTAGAATTAACAGAGCAACTGAACTACTTAAAATTTAGCAGTTATACTTATCAAAGGTAGAAAAAGATATTAAACAGGCTGCAACACATCATCACATGCACAATTCCTTCCACTAGCAAGATGTGAACTTCTGCTTCATGAAGTAGGAAAACAACTACAAATATGGGGTCTTCAAAATATATGACAAGACGGGCCACAAAAAAAAGACCTCAGAGAAACGCTCTCCAACTTTTATATCAGTTTTATAAAACCCACATGATTCATTTTGATTATCCCAAAGTAGCATGCAAAGCAGAAAATAAAACATTCCTAAAAGGGTGCTACAGCAATCATCAGCCAAAAGCATCAGTCAGGACTCATTCTTTAGCATGTGGCATGAGAGAAAATAAACTTCTGAAAGAAGAAAGCACTCTGTCATCATGAAAAATGCATTGTTACTTACAAAATGGTAACGATGTCCAAAAGAGGAAACACAAAACAAATAAGCAAAACACCTCCAGTGACCCCCACCTTCTATAACCCAAACCAATCTATTGAGCTAAATCTGCAGACACATTGTTTTAAGGACGAGTAAGACTATGGACATAAAAAGAAAACTTGAGTAGGAAAAAGTTCAAGAACTGGGGTAAAGCTAAAGCAGACCTGCTTCCTCATCCTCCTCCTCCTCTTCCTCATCATCGGAAGTTGATGACAAGGGAGTTGGTGCGGAGCTAGCTTGATTATTAACATATTCACCATACTGCATGCCTGTAAAGTGGAAAGCACAAACACAAGAGTCAAACCAACAGGAAAGATGAGAAATAAAATTTTGACATTGCATCAAAAGTGAGAAAGAACTCTGACATTCCAAAGAACACCCCAGCATGCATATTAATATTAGCTAATTTATAATCAAAACTGAAACTGTTAGAAATCTCTGCGAAGCAGTTTAGTAAAAGCAGCTTTAATATGAACTAGTTTAAGTGTAAAAAAAAAACAAAACAAAACACCATGTCTGACATCAATAATATTTAGGAAACTCCACCGATATTCTCTGAACATTTTACTGAGCTCTACACATGTTTACCTCCTTTGACCTTGGGGCCCTTGTAGTATACTTCCTTTGGGACCATGTATTCTTGGTGAGCAGTGATCATTTCTACTGAAATGAATTTATACAGCATACAACACACATACAAATCCTCAGTACCTTCCTTCTGCTAATGCCACCCTGATGGTAACTCAGTTCTCATAACGGAAAAAGAATGACAGTTAAAGAAAAGAACTGTATCTAGCATAGTTCTCTGCTCAGAGGAGATGCTCAAAAGAAAAAAAAAAGAGGGGGGGTGCTTATTAACTGTGGTCCTACAAGTGAGACAATTAAAGTGAATTTTCAGAGACAGCAAATCATCTCAGTATCAGCCTACTGCCTATATGTGAGACTGAATTAAGTGAAGGAGACTGGTCTGCAGTGGGAGATACAGCAAGAGAAGGCAGCCTATGGAAAAGGCACAGCTGGTAACTGTACAATACCTCCCTTTCAAACAAAAAAGCTGGCTGCGTATGTTCATTATTGAATTATTCTAGCAAAATCAGGACAAAAACTAAGATCCACAAAATTTTTAAGAGGGAAAATTTTTAAAACATATATATATATATATACACTTAAAAATACATACTCTTCATAAATAAGAATAAACATCCTTACAAAGAAAAATCTTAGAGCTCAATTTCAAAAAGAAAAAAAATAACCCAGAAACATAACGTGGATTTTCAAGAACATGTCACAATATTCGAAGTACAATGAAGCCCTGCCTCACTAAAAAATCATGTGGTAGTCCTCTCATGCTTTTTTTTTTTTTTTTTCCAGGTGACCTTCCTAATTAGCATGGAGAAACATAACTCATGTGTATAGTAAGAAAGTTAAACTGTATATGAGTAAAGCTTTGATCCTCATGACTAAAGACGTCACTGACAAATCTGCTAGCTTTGCTGAAATATGTTTTAAATACAGATAAAATGGCAGTTATAACAAATTCACCTGAAAAAGTAAAAATCAGTGCAAAGTAAGTTCAGGCAACACAAAAAATAAACTTGATACCTTGAAAGACCCAATTCAGAGTGGCAAGTTCCTCTAATAAAAGCCTAGTTAAAATGAAAATTTGACTAATATTAGACTTTAGGTTAAATAGACTAAGAAGTTTATATTTAGACATGCTAACAGTAAAAATATTTTATAGAAAAATTCTTCAATTTAAGGACTTTTTTAAACATGAAATACTTTCTCAAAACCCCAATTAGCACTGCACTTTAAAAAGTACAAGTATGTGTATGTATATAATAAGAAACAAGAGAAAGAAGAAAACAAGAAATTTCTATCTACTGTGCTAAGGTAAGGCCAAAAAACAGGAAGAAAATCCATTTTTTTCATGACTGTGTAGACTGCTGATTTTGTATCTAATCAGAGGAGTCAAAGCATAGGGCAAAACTATATGTGTTATAAGACAAATATTTTCCTCTTTTTCCAGATTTACTGAATAAAAACAGGTTTCACGTATTACTGGGAAAATATCCAATGCTGAATTGGAAGCAAAAAAAAAAAAATTTATAGAGCAACTACTTAATGCACGGAACAAACCTAAAAATAAGATGGAACAGTAATATTATTTATTATAATATCATTTTAGATCAGTCAATGGTTGTCAACATATTATATTAACTGAATGTCACACAACATATTTAATTTTACTGTCCTAAAAAGAGGCAATCTCTTTTGAGAAGTTCTAGAGATGAATGTATCAATATTTAACCTCTTTCCCAATTATGACTCAATCTACTCTGAATTTAACCTTTCTTTGCTCGTTTAACTAAACTTTGTAAAAAGTTTAGGAATACTAATGGTACAAGAATATAACATTCTATTTAATCCACAGAAGAATGGTAAGAAAAACAATCAGTCCAGAAAACTGGAAACGGAAAACAACCAGAAGAGCAATCACTCCACACTGAATGCCCTGCTCTAGACTGCACACAGTACACTGTAGAAGTGCACATGGCCCTCCCGCCTCAACCACCACCACCACCACCACACAAGGAAGCAAAGCCGCATTCCTATTTCACTGTCAGAGCTTTCAAGGTATAAATCTAGAAAACCAAGAGGGAGAACACTATTTCACAGACTGAATGACATGATAAAGAACCTGTTACTAACAGGTCCCCAATATCTTTAAAGAAGACATTCTCTTTAAACTACCTGTCATTAAAGTATTCTCTTCAGAGAGTTGGAGTTGCTTAATAAAGGGCATCTCTACTGTTCCCTAGATACAGTTACACTGGGAATAAATAAAACCAGTCTAAAGAGAAAATAAATCCCTTGGGGAGGCTAGCTTTTTTAAATTCAAGAGCTCAGACTTTTGAGCGACTGTTACCTTTCCTAACCTAGTCTTCTAAGCACATACACTAGAGAACTTTGCAAGGGTTCTCACGAAAGAATGGTTTTTACGGGAATCACTTTCCACAGTACTTACTTTCCTGTACTTTATCCATCTAAGAAAGCACCTGTGTTAAGAACAGGCTTTTTCTCAACTTATAAAGGAAACACATTCCCTTATCCTAAATCTTAATATAAGAAAGTTTCCTCCTTCTTTAAATGATTAATCAAGGCACCTTAAATCTACAGACTTTCTTTTACCTTCCCATACATGCTTCAGTTAAAAATTAAACATATTAGCAACAGGGTTGGCTTTAGTAATTCAGAAATATTGAAAAGTAGGGTAGTGGGAATAATGATTTATTTAATGATTCTGCACGTATGCAGGACCCAATCACTACTATCAAAGAAGCCACTGCTTTTCAGAGTTCGATGAGAACAAAGTAAAAACAGTAAGAAATATTAAACAGACAAAGCAGCAGGACATTATGGATAAAATGGGGTCTCTGAGTTCAATTCCAGGAAATACCACTTACTAGCCGTGTGTCTTTGGGCAAATTACTAACCTCTCTGTTCCTCATTTATATCATCTGTAAGACAGGGCAATGACTATCTCAAATGGTTGCTGGGAGGATTAAATGAATTAATACATTTTAAACCTTAGAATGGAACCTGAAATACAGTAAATACTACACAAGTATTCGCTACAATCACTATTGAACTTCAAAACATGTTTTTGTGTATATTTAAATGAAAACAATTATTTTCAACTATTCTTAATACTTATCCCTAGGGCAAGTCATTAGAAAAAGAACCTTCCACCAATCTGAGCAATATTTTGAGTAATGCCAGTTCCTTTAAAAACAAGTAGAATATTTTCTAGGACTACCAGTCTTTTTCAAGATACACTGGATTCCTCTCAAAGTCTATGAGATATTCAATAAAGTACTTTACAACACATTTTATCATAAAATATTTATAATAATTATAACCATTTCATATCTCCTTCTATTTTATACAATATTTACTTCCTTCTACCTTCTTTTAAAACCAACAACAAAAAATTTATTAGCGGGTAAACCTATTAACTGGGCTTTCCAGGTGGCTCAGTGGTAAAGAATCTGCCCACCAATGCAGGAGACATGGATTCTATCCCTGGGTCAGGAAGAACCCCTGGAGGAGGAAATGGCAACCCACTCCAGTATTCTTCCCTCGGAAATCCCAGGGACAGAGGAGACTGGCGAGCTACAGGTTCATGGTGTCACAAAACAGTCATACACACCTTAGCAACTAAACAACAATAAATCTATTAGTACTTAATAGTATATATATGTATATATATTTTATAAAATACATATACATACTACATATATATTTGTACATGTACAAATTTTTACTATGTCTGATGAAATTAATGGAATTATTTTTAACTTTTATGCATGATTCCTATTTAAATACTAAAAAAAAGGTCAAATAACAGAGTTTGATAAACACTAGACATATATTTGGGGCTTCCCTGGTGGCTCAGAAGATAAAGAATCTGCCTGCAAATACCCTGGAGAAGGGAATGGCAACCTGCTCCAGTATTCTTGGCTGAAGAATTCCATGGACAGAGGAGCCTGGCAGGCTACAGCGTGGGGTCGCGAGCTGGACGTGACTGGTGAGACTGACACTATGCATGTATTTTACAGGAATACAATGTTTTTTAAGACAAGCCTGGCTTCACAAATAGCCTAATATTAGGTACATATTACAATGCTTTGTTTCAAATTTGGCAATGAGTAACAGCATATTGATTCACTGTCTAGTTTTTATGCTGCTGCTGCTGCTGCTAAGTCGCTTCAGTCGCGTCCCACTCTGTGCGACCCCATAGACAACAGCCCACCAGGCTCCGCCGTCCCTGGGATTCTCCAGGCAAGAACACTGGAGTGGGTTGCCATTTCCTTCTCCAATGCATGAAAGTGAACAGTGAAAGTGAAGTCGTTCAGTCATCTCCAACTCTTGGCGACCCCATGGACTGCAGCCTACCAGGCTCCTCCGCCCATGGGATTCTTCAGGCAAGAACACTTGGAGTGGGGTGCCATTGCCTTCTGCAGGCTAGTTTTTATAACTTACTATAAAAAAGAATAACTTTGACATTTAAACTTGACAGCTTTTAGTAATTTTGGCTTATGAGACAGAAGATGAAATTTATTTCTCAGTGGAATTATGATACCTCCTGAAACTTTAGGAACACATTTCATTGGATTAAAAATTAAATCAGACTATTTGACAAAGAATAAAATGTGCCTCACTGGTTTGAAAATGAGGACTGCCTTTGCCAATTAGGTTATGCAGAGATACTACCTGTGAGATAAAAGTATGCGATATTATACTGCTGCTGAGTCGCTTCAGTATAATGAAATTTACAGTATTTTGAATAACTGCTAACTCAGTAAAACAAACATCTCTCTAAACCTCAACTTCTCTCTTCTATAGAAGAAATATATGGTATGTCTGCTTCACATGATGATCAAGTGAGACAATAAAACCTAAAGGTATTTTTAAACTGTAAACTGCTACATGAAATAATGTTACCAGCTATCTACAACCGGGAAAATAAGCTCAGAAGGTTAAAAAACCTAAAAGAACAATATTACTTTAATAAAACCCTTCCAATACCATTCCTATCTACCTTACATGAACAAAATTTTCTCAGTAATTATCTGTACAAAAATAAACAACTATAAATGACATTTTTCTAAAATTTATCTTATTTTAATAATGAACCATATGCAACCCAGGTACAGAAAGCTATGGTGGGGAGGAGGGAAAGACATTAACTTCAATGAAAGATGTATTTCCAATGAAAAGGTACTTTCCATTTAAAAAACACCAAAATTCATAATGTTTATTATCTTCACCAACTAGAAACTCAAAATAACTGTATTGATAGAATAATCAAGAAGAAAAAGTGTTAACGCTGAGACACCTGTGGTTATAGACAATAACACAAATTTTAGAACTTCATATGCATATATATTCACATATGCATATATATATAGTAGCAGAGAAGCATGATGGGAGCGTTAAAAAGTTTCTAGCTTAAGTATATATTTTTACTACATTCAAGAGAGGAGATATGATATTAAGAAGAAAAAGGAAAAATGTAAACTTTCTAATTGTTAAAGAAGGGCTAATTTCACTATTTTTTTTAAAGGATGACAGACTTCATCCCAGTGGATACAACGAAAAACGCAACATCTTTGTTTTAAAAGTCAATATATGCAGTACACTGAAAATTATATAACTGCAAGTATTTAAACTTCTGGTGAAAAATTTTAGATGTCGATCTAAAAATGTTCAAGTAGTTCTAGTTTCCTTCAAAAAAATTTTAGGAGGTACGCAAGCAAAAAAGTCTCTCCTCTAAAAACCAGTAAAAATTGCTGAGAGAATAACTAAGAAAGGCTATCTCTGAAATACTGGGAAAAAAGCACAACCTAAAGCTTGAGAACTATGTTTTATCTGGCTGGCTTTCTGAGGACTTCAAGCCTGGAGGCCAGGTATCTCAGACAGCTCTGAGGGGCTGTTCTGAAGGGGTAAGGGAGGAGCCAGGATATACAGAGGTTTTGGAGACAAAGACCAGGCAGGTGGAACATCAAAAGATCACCATTAATTAAAGAAAACCAGTTAATGGATGTAGCTCTTTTCTACATACGGGAAGATGCACTGAAATCACTCCTTTGATATGCACCGCCTCTATGGAGGCCAACGTCCAGTTCTTTCCCTTTCCGAGCTCCCTCAGGCACACCGCTGCAGCGGTTTAGGGTTAGGTGGTTTAGGGCAAGGCAGCAGGCGGCCCCACTGCCTGTCCTGAATTCCCTCAGGGCTGACTGCTGGCGGGCAGCTACAGTGCCTTGGTGGCTGCCCCATTCTTTGTTATACAGCAGGCAACATTGTTCATTCACAAGAGAAAAAGACTAATCTCTTTCAAGTATCAACATTCAAGAAGTCGTATCAGACCCAGAGCATACCGTACACAGCTGTGGCTACACAACTGCCCCAAGTACCAGGCCCACAAACCACTATGTGCACAGCACGCCTGGTGCCAGAGCTCACACAGACCTGGGTGTGTTCCAAACCTATCCAAAGGCAGAGACCTCTCAGTAGCCAACCTTCTACTTCAGAAAACAGAACAATAAAAGCTGCAATTCAAATGTCTCCAGTATTATCTTTTCTGTTACTTATTCAAGGAGCGTTATCTTGAGTAAGATAAGAGCATAACAGCTGACAAAAACAATAATTCAGCCTCATAGAGACAACACAAGATAGGAAGGTGAGTGTTAAAGATCTTTCATTCTACTACTCCCTAATTTATAATCTTGAGCAAGTTACCTAATTGCTGTGAATGTCACTTTTCTCATCTGTAAAACCAGGATGTCTACCTAGTAGAATTGATAAAGGGATTAAAATAAATTAGTGGGGGCAATGTAAAGGGCCCAAACAAGCAAGATATGTAATATCTGGAAGGTGGTCACCAATGGTTAGGAAACACACCACTCATTTAGTTAGGGCTCCTGCTACTGCTACTGCTTAGTCACTACAGTCGTGTCCGACTCTGTGCAACCCCATAGACGGAAGCCCACCAGGCTTCCCCGTCCCTGGGATTCTCCAGGCAAGAACACTGGAGTGGGTTGCCATTTCCTTAAGTTTCTTCTACTCATGATAAGTAAAACTCTCCCAATAGTCCCTCACTTTGAAGGTAAATGCTGTAATAACTAGATTCTATTCCTTATTGGGAAACAATGGACACACCCTTTGGTGCTGCAGTTGGCTTTTCTTAAAAAAAAAAAAAAAGAGTAAGAAAATCTATAATGTACAATCCAATCAAATGATAGTTAAGCCTCTGCTGACCACAGGAACACTTAGCAGGTAAGAGCAGTGAGACAAGTCGAAGGATTTATGTTGCTTTTCCCAAGTTTCAAAACAAAAAAGCGTTCTTCAGACTCAAGGTGACGGGTTGTCATCACACAGTGATACAGTGCCTAAAACATTACTAATGATTATGATGGGAACACAAGGCACACATCCCCCAAAACAGTTCTCTCTCATCAAATGAGAAGTACAGTATATTAACCTGAAACATCAACAGATCTCCAATTTTAGCCAGACAGAAAACAATCAAGAATACTGCCAAAAGAAAAGCCAGTGTGGGGAGACAGGGTTAAAAGAACACCTGTCACTTAACAGGTGTTAAGTGAGTGCAGACTATTAAACAAGCAAACAAATAAACCACATTGTTTGTCAACAAGGAAAGAGTGTGGCTTACAATTTCATTTTCATCCTCTCATTCTCAAAACTGGGTCAAAAGTTACTTTATATTAATTATAAAGACAAGCAAAGAAGTCATCAAAGAGGATATGTAAATTCACTAAATAAGGAAATCTTGGGTGTTTTATCCTAGAAGAAACAACAATAATCTACAAAAAAAAAAAAAAAAAAAAAAAAAGAAATGAAATGGTCCATAATAGAGGGATGATTAGTAAATTGTAATACACTGACACAATGAATTAGTCATCACGATTACAAAACTATACGACATATATGGAGAACTGCATAATTTAACACATGTAAAAGCAAAATACAAAATATTATGTAAACTGATTACAATTATATAAAATACATGACAGATTTAACAAAATTCTACAATATATAAAATCAAACAGAGGCTGGAATATATTAAAACATAATCATCTGAATAGAAACTATAAATTAGTTTTTTCATATTTTCTATAAATTATGGTTATTCAGTTTGATTTTTTAAAATGACCTATTTGAATTAGCATGTACACATACGTATGTATGTACTATACCTAGTATAACGTATTTCTCAAATACCTTTCTGCTGTAATAGCTCTGATGGCTGTGTAACAGAGGCCACAGGCTCCACTGGACGATTTGCAGCAGGAGGCATTCTAGTCGACGAGGCTCCTGACACAACAGTGGACACTACTGGGCTGGACTTGGGAGGCTGAACATTTTGCATTACAGAACAGGACAAGGAATCTGCAACTGAAGACAAGAAACTGTTTCACCCACGGCAATAAGCTTGAAATACATTAAAATATCAACAAAACACAGTTTATCTGAAGTTCTTGTAGAAACTTCAGCAGCATCACATTTATCTGGTATGTCTCTATCTAGGAAATAACAGGTCCAAAGAAATGATTTCCCAAAAAACGAAAAACTTAACTCACTAAATGTTTTAATAACGTTTAACGGCAATTTTCCTAAAACATGCCACAAGCTTCCAAACCTTCTTAAACAAAATGAACCCCAACGATCTTTACTAAAGATCACTATTATTAATACGGACTATCGCACTGTGCAGCAGTGTACCTCAGATGATAGAGGTGGTTTGCGTCAACAGTAATGTGATTTGTGAATCATACAGATGTTTCCAGTACTAGCTCTGATCCCATTTTGTACTGTAAACTGCCACGTCTCATTTGCTGTCTCTAGTCAGATGCCCTGTCTCACAGGTAGCTACGTAAGGTTCTGAGATTAACATTAGGTTGGACTTCTGGAGCAAAGCGCATGTGATTCATAGTCGGTCTCTGACAGCTCCAATTGCCTGACCTGCAAGATCATCTTCAGCCAACCAAGAGATAATGGACAAACCTACAATGACAACCTAGGTGTTCACTGGCGGGTGAATGGACTTTACAAATGTGGTGGATCTGGATATATACACATGGAGATATGTGTGTGCATATATACGTGTATGTGTATATACACACACATACAGTGCATGAATGGATACAGAACATGTGGAAATAAAGAAAATACACACACATACACTGGAATATCATTCAATCAGAAATTGCAGGAAATGCTGCCATGTGACAACGGGAATGGACCCTGAGGCCATTATGCTAATTGAGGTTAAGTCAGAAAAATAGTGTATGGTCTAATTTATATATGAAATCTAAAAATGCCAAACTCACAGAAAGTTTTGGTTACCAGAAGCAGGGAGGTAAGGAAAATAGGGAGATACTGGTCAAAGGGTACAAACTCTCAGTTAGGAGTAGGTTCTGGAGCTAATGTACAATAATGGTGACTATACTTAAAAACACTGTTATAATATACTTGAAAGTTATTAAGACAGTCTGTCTTAAATGTCCTCACCAAATACACAAAAAAGGCAATTAGGAGAGGTGACTAACCCTACTATGGTAGTCATTTTGCAATAAATTTGTATATCATTATGCGGCACATCTTAAACTTACACAACAGTATACACACACGTACAGACAGGTACATATGTGTATTATACGCACGATGTGTGTATGTGTATATGCTGCTGCTAAGTCGCTTCAGTCGTGTCCGACTCTGTGCGACCCCATAGACGGCAGCCCACCAGGCTCCCCCGTCCCTGGGATTCTCCAGGCAAGAACACTGGAGTGGGTTGCCATTTCCTTCTCCAGTATGTGTATATGTACATGAACAAACTCAGGTCTAAGACTGAAACAAGTGTAACAATATATATAGTAACAGAACAAAATGTGATATATTTCCCAAGAGTGTACAAATGATACAAATATGAGGAATGGGGAAAGAAGGCGGACTGTAGTCTAAATGCACTGACTGCCACATTATTTTTAGTAAGGACAAACGTCACTGTGAGAGACACAGTCAGCAATATTTTTCAGTTCCTGTCATTAAGAAGTGGGAACCTATTTTCCCACTCCCTGAACTGAGGTTAAACTTTCGACTGGCTTTCACCAGCAGAATGTGGCAAACGTAATGGTGTACAAGCTCAAGACCTCAGGTTTTGAGAGGCACTGAAGCTTATACCTTTCTGCTCTTGAAATGCTGCCCTGACCCCGTCATGTAAGGAAGCGGATCTGGTCAATGTGGAGAAAAACCTAAGTACTCGCGTGAACAGTGGGCAGCAACGGCCAGACATGTGAGTGAAGCCTAGGATCTTTCAGCCCAGCCAACTGTCAAGCTAAATGAAGTCACAGAAGTCTAGGAAAACAAGCAGAGGAACTGCCCAACCAACCTACAGAACTGTGAAAAATAATAAATAATTCTGGTTTTCAACTAGCATTAGATAACCGATAAAATCATTCAAAATGTCAAAGTAACAAGAGTGATGAGTATATTTAACAGTACAAGGCAAAAATTAAGAAAGATACAATCACTTAAAATTGAGTGATAGAGAAAAGGGGTATAGAAAACAGTAAATATACTAATTTTACCTTTGCTCATATGAGAAACTAAAAGACACTGTATAAAAATACAGAAAATATTTCTGCCTCTGGTAATGGTGATGTAGGTAATTATGACTAAACCTTCTAAGGAAGATAACTTTAAAAACTATATTTAAAAAGATTTTCTTAAAATCACCAAAAATCTAACATGACATAAACTAATCTCCGGGGGAAAATCTGTAAGAAATTGAAAACTCAAGAGAAATAAGCCCAACACTCAGAGCTGCTTTCACCCTGTGGATATCTGTCGTAAACCAGATGTGCCGTTCTTGGTGGCCCTGCAGAGTGTGGAAAATAAGACGTCTCCCACAGCACACCCAAGATAGGGCGCCTGCTACGGCAGCCCGTACCTTCACGTTTAGGATAGTACCTGAAGGGTTATAACCTCAGGACCAGGATAAACCAGGAAGCCAAGCCTTACAAAAGCCAGCAGCTTTGATTCAGAACATCTACACAGTCCACTACACTAGGGCCTTAGACTGGGATGAACGTGATCACAAGCTGGCAGTTCTTGGAGGAAACTGGCAGAAGGAAATATAAATCCTCTCCGGAGAATGATTCCATCACCCTGGGCCTCTAGATGGTCCCACAAGTAATTTTTCAGGAACAAAATCCCAAGCACCAAGTCGAAGAGAAGTAGTTCAGGTGTGTACAGGGCCCTCTGTGTTCTCCAGGCTCCAGCTTGATACATGGCATCATCCTGCTTACAGTCCTTCAATATTCTGCCAGTGCTCGAGGGTGAAGACAAAACATCTTATCCTGAAAAACTTAATGCGGTCAACCAGGCCCTGAATGATCCCAGCCTCCTCCTGGTCCATGGTCCTCCTCTAGCTTCATAGTCTTTGAGTCCCTTGAACTTGCTGTGCTCTCTTCCATTAAAGGGAATTACACATAAGCCCCTTTAGATGTAACAGACTTTTCGCTTTAATAAAATAATTGATACAAATAAGTCTATGCCTTACATATGTGTATATAGTTATAAAATCATAATAAAAGGAATACCCATGAACTCAGCATCCAACTGTGAAAAGAAAGCGTTTCCAATATTGCTGATGCTCTTGGTGCACTCCTCACAGAAGGCATTCCCTTGCCTCCCTCCCGACTGTGTTCACTAACCCCTTGCTTTTGTTATTCAATAGTTTACCACACAGATAAGTATCTCTAAATATTATTTCTGCTTGCTTTTTAACTTTATCACAATAGCATATTACATATATTCTTCCATGAATCCTGCATTTCCAGGATTCATTTGTGTTAATGAGTGCAGCTCTATTCAGCAGTCCATTGGAAGGATATACATGATTTATCCATTCAACTACAAACGGACATCAGGGTTCTGATGTTTTCATTTTCACATGCAGTACTACAGGAACACTCACAGACCTGTCCCTGGTGCACACGTGTGGTTTCTCTGGGGTGGAGCTTCTCAATGCCTGCGCCACAACTCCCAAGTGTGCAGCTACGCAGCAAGGAATGAGAACTCCCTTGGCCCCAGGGGCAGCCTGTGGGAAGTGAGCTCTTTGGCCAAGGGAACAGACTAGTCTTTTTAGCTCAGAATCCCCAAAATGTCATTTCCTACTAGAACTGCTGCTGCTGCTGCTAAGTCGCTTCAGTCGTGTCTGACTCTGTGCGACCCCATAGATGGCAGCCCATCAGGCTCCCCCATCCCTGGGATTC
>NW_011494961.1:7330247-7342476 GCF_000754665.1 Bison bison bison
CCATTTCCTTCTCCAATGCATGAAAGTGAAAAGTGAAAGTGAAGTCGCTCAGTCGTGTCCAACTCTTAGCGACCCCACAGACTGCAGCCCACCAGGCTCCTCCATCCATGGGATTTTCCCGGCAAGAGTACTGGAATAGGTTGCCATTTCCTTCTCCAATGCGTGAAAGTGAAAAGTGAAAGTGAAGTCGCTCAGTCATGTCCGACTCTTAGCGATCCCATGGACTGCAGCCCACCAGGCTCCTGCATCCATGGGATTTTCCAGGCAAGAGTACTGGAGTGGGGTGCCATTGCCTTCTCCATCCTACTAGCACTACACATCTAAAACAGGAAGTGGTGTTTTGCTGCTGCTGCTGCTGCTAAGTCACTTCAGTCATGTCCGACTCTGTGCGACCCCACAGACGGCAGCCCACCAGGCTCCCCCGTCCCTGGGATTCTCCAGGCAAGAACACTGGAGTGGGTTGCCGTTTCCTTCTCCAATGCATGAAAGTGAAAAGCGAAAGGGAAGTCGCTCAGTCGTGCTCTAGGGCCTCCTTATTCAAACTGTACTCTATAGGGTACCAACACCTTAGTCAGAAACTTGACAAAATCTTTAGGCAGGGCCACACTAGCCCTGGTGAATCAAGACCTGCATTTTAACAGGACCCTGGGTAACTCATACACACAAAGTGTGAGAAGAACACTTCTCTAGAGGACACAGAAGTAGGATAGCTGTGTTCTAGAGTATGGTCACCTTCCCATGTCCCTAAAATATTGAACCAATAGATCCTCTGACAAACAGTGTCTAAGATTTTTTTTATTCCACATCCTTGCCATGACCTGGTGTGCTCAGTCTTTCAAGGTTTCCTCATCCTGACACTAGGTATAAGTAGTTTTCGCATTCTAAGCTGCTTTTCCCTGATTGTTAATGAGACCGAGTATGTTTTCGTTTGTGAAATGCCTGTTTGTGTTTTTTTCTTGGTTGTGTATTTTTCTTTTTCTTATTGATCTTATGTGTTATTTGTGTAATTTTGGATAAAATATTATAAATTTTTTTCTCCCAGTTAATGGCAAGTAAAGTTCTTAATTAGAAATTAGTAAAACTCATCATGCTTATTCTTTATGGCTAGATAACATTATATGTAGTGTCCTTCAGAAATTCTTCCCTACTTGAAGGTTCTTCCACATTTTCTCTGAAAAGTTTTGAAGTTTTGCCTTTTTGCATTTAGACACTTGTTTTATCTGTAATCTATCTTATACATGGAAAATTCATTCTTCAGATTGCAGCTCACATATCAAATATCAAGGAAAACTTTGCTAAGCTCCACGACTAACAGGCCAGATGTACCTAGAATACTCTTCACCGAGCACCATAAATCTCTGCCTCATGATACTTAAATGACAATAGCAATTTTACATTTATTTGCATTTATTTGGATAATGTTTGCCTTCCTAAGAAGATTACAACTTCATGAGGTATGGCATCAAGTCTTTTTATTTGCTATTTTATCTCCCAGCACTAAAATAAATGCCTGTCACATAGTTGGCTTTCAAATATCTGTCAAATAAATGAAGACAAGTTCCACAAATATTAAAGACCACCAAAAAAAAAAAATGCCAGAAAAAAAAAACAAGAAAACTACCCCTTTCACAAAGAGAATGTGACAGATGAAATATGGTATATGTAGCGACAGAACACAATTCAAAAATAAACCGTTTATCTATTTATTTGTTGGCATTAAGGTAGTTCCCTTGTTAGTTCTTAGCAGCTTCTCAGTAAGTGTACATACAACTCTGTTGGAACTAGGAAGAGTAAATTCTCAACTAATAACACCACTACCCATTCAAGCTGTTCAAACTAGAAAATTTTAAGTCAACTTCTATTATTCCTTTTCCTTCATAAACCCTATCAACCACTTCTTGAAATCATCTCTTGCCACCTGTCTTCTGTCTAAACGAATCCCAACCTGTGTTAGCATCCTCATCTAGATAGTTATATCTAACTCCTTCCTAGTTAATCTTGTCTCCAAGTTCTTCCTCTTCCAGTTCACCTACCGCACTGCTCACGGGAAGACCTGAATCACAAACCTGACAGTCACCACTGCGCTTAAAAACTTCTGATGGCTGCTGATTACAGACAGAACCAAGCTTATGTTTTTCCTTCGCCTCGTCCTTTCCTCTCATCTTCCCAATGCCACAGCCCAGCAGAAACTGGGAAACTGAGAGACCAGAAAAGGAATAACTGATAAAACCAAGTTTTGAAGGAAGTGGTCATAAAGATGCACATTTCATCTTCTGAGCTTAAGGGAGTAAGTATCGAAAATCTTCAGGCAGGAAGTACAAAGGTGAGAAAAGACAAGGTTCAAGAGTGCCTGTGAAAAACTGGAGGCGTGTGAGGGGCACAATCGTTATTATCCCACAACTCTGCAGGCTCAACACACGTCCCCGAAGAGGAAATAATCTCTTAACTGTACTGTTTGTACCTCCAATGCAGTTTTCTAACATTTCCAACTTGATTTCTTTATCCAGAGAGTCACCTCCTAGTATCTACTTTGCTCTTCCTCAGGCACATCATCACCTCAAGATGACAGACATATATTAACATATCAGTGATTACACCTTAGTATCATGTAAGTTGTAGATTTTTACACAAGGATTTTATCAATGTCTATTATTATTTTTATGAGTAGATTTTTAAAAGTTTCTTTTTTTAAAAAATAAAATTATACTTGGTAAAATAGCATTAATCAGATACTACTATTTTACAATATTCCAGCAAGATGTGATCCTTGTTGAGCTTGTATTATTCAACCAACTTCACCTCAAACTAGGAAAGAGCTTCTGAACCTTGAGAAATTTACCTATAGAGACAGTTAAAAAAATATTTAATGGCCTAATGATACCTTTTAAACACTAGCCAAAATTTCACCCTAAATTAACTTAACATAGCACTCAAAACATACATCACCATGTTTTTAACAAAAATAATCTGAAATTCTAGTGCTAAATTATATTAATGTGCTTTTCTAAAATAAAGAGGCAAATGAGATAATGTTTAAATGTCTCTTTTATTCCACATTTCTGAATATGAACTCAACTGCCTAAAAGTAACAGCCTGTATCAATCACTGTGTTTTTGATAATCACTTAACTCAGGTGGTGCAGATGGTAAAGCATCCGCCTACAATGCAGGAGACCAGGGTTCGATCCCTGGGTTGGGAAGATCCCTTGGAGAAGGAAATGGCAACCCACTCCAGTACTCTTGCCTGAAAAATCCCATGGACAGAGGAACATGGTAGGCTACAGTCCATGGGGTCGCAAAGAGTCGGACACGACTGAGTGACTTCACTTAACTCAGGTTATGCTTTTGGATCTCAACCCTTCATGAATTGCTGAAGTTTAACTATATTACCTGAAAATGAAGCTAATATAATCAAGTAATAAATGCAATCATTCTTATCAATTACTCAGATTAGTTTTCATACAAAACCATGCTTAATATATAAGATTCCTACTTTGACAATATAATTTAAGTGTCCAAAGCAATTAAACTGCTTGTCTTTCTAGAAAGTTACAATCAATATACCTATGGTTCCCAAACCTTGTACTTAAGTACCCAAGTTGCCCTTGCGACAAACTTGCAGTTCCAAGGGATGTTTTAAATTCTCCAAGAGAAATCAGTAACATCTGTCAGAAAACCTTAAGAACTATTACTATGATATAGTGTGGGGCACTGGAAAAAAGTACAGAAACATCAACTGAGGAAGTTTAGGAACTTCTGTAATACCGAATTTTAAAGTAAGTTTTAAAAGTAATCTCTTTCTTTTAACATGATGACAAGCAATAGGCCATATTAACCTGAGATATATCTAATTTGTCAACTTCTGAACTACAATTAAAGTCACTTACCAATCTAAGGGGGGGAAAACCCACTTCTTTACACATTAACTTCTAAAATTATATTTATTATGGCTTTCATAATATAGTATTACAATTAAAACAATGGAAATACACTCCCTTCTCTTTGCCTAATGGACTAATTACTAGTCATTCAAATAGAAGGTAATTTTGTAATTCTCCTTACTATTTATTCAATATTTTTTTCAATAGTAGGCCCTTGCCAATAGGTATTCTACTCATAAGCCAAGTGGCCCCACTTTTTTCAATCCTACATCTTAATATAAATTCATCCTATCTGGTCCTATTCCCATCTCAGAAATAAGATAGGAATTACCTGACTTTCTTCTTTTTTTTGGTCACAAAAGTCATAAAATCCTTAGGTCAGAGGGATCTTAGATAAGCTGATCTGTAAAAGGATTGCTGAAAGGAAAAAGAAAACAGGATTTCTATGGGACAGAAAGCCCTGGTTCCGAGATGGGCAGACTGAGAGTCAGAAGCAACTGAGCTTCTTCCAGTACTCAGGACTACAGGCTTTCCTAGTTTGTAAAGCAAAGGGACAGCACTAGAATTTGGATCTGTTACCAGGCATCACTCAAGAGCCAGTCAGAAATTCAGATTCCCAAGACTACCCTGGAGATTATTCTATTCTAGCTCAGTCAGTTGGGTTTGAGGGATTCTATGCAAGGGATTCTGGTGCAGAGCCAGATTTGGGAATTGTGACGGATGCTTCAAGCTGACTTACCTAAGACCCAGTCAATGCTAACCCCTTTTTTCATGCCTGTCTCTACCATGGAGGCTCCAAAGCGAATTATTCATTTTCTGGCCTTCCCTTAAATTAGACATGGTCTTTTAAAACAGCAATGGCAAATGACACAGAAAATGAAGCCTGTCAGTGCCACGAACCCATTGTCTTTCCTCTCCCTTCTTTCTGCTTTTAATTTTGACAGGTACATAAGTTATCTTGTTTCTATAAACCAACATACTAAGGATGGCAGAGAAGACAAAGAGGACATCTGGATCAGCATCTGCCTAGACTTGTTGACTCCTTGTTATGTGAGGGAAAAAACACCTTTTCTGTTTAAACCACTATTAGTTGCTTGTAACCCAAGGTGTTTCTAAATAACAGCACTGAAAGAACAGGTGATCTCAAATGTACAGCTCAGATCTAAGATTCTAAAGGCCTAACTTTAAATAATCTAACTGTCTAGGGAAGGATACTTTTCTACAACATCCTTGACATGTGGCTATCTAGACTCTGATAAACCATCTAGAGACATTATTCAGAAAACTATCACAGATTTCCAGTACTCATTCTTTTCATACTGTTTCATTCAGTTCAAGAGCAGATTTTGTTAAGGTCCAAGTGACAAGATGAATTAAAGTGAGTATATTTTATGCAAAACCCACACTAAATAAACTACATATATAGCTTGTGTACATAACTTTTTTAAACAAATAAATTTAATCATATCTTAGTCTAGGAAGGTGAGAAAGACTAATTACAAGAGTATTCTTCATGCATCTTTCTCCATCTTCACTGTCCTTCATTCTAACTTATCTATCTGGGGCTGAGAAAGCATCAGCTTTAATGTATAGGAAACATATCTTCTGTGAAAGTTGCAAATAAGGGTTCACCTCATCAGTTTGGTATTTCAGGCCATAATTTTTTCTACAGAGAACTGGGGCTATGGCTGGAAGAATAACTGTCCCAAAGCCAAACTAATATAAAAAAGAAAGTAGCAGCTAACAAAACATATCCTCAAATGGACTTTTCCACTGTGCCCTATTCCTAACTCACATTAAAGACTACTATAGCAGAGGCAAGAAAACGTATCAGTAAACACCAACTGAGATCCTCCTCGGGGCAAGGAACCACGCTATACAAGGCAGACGGTCAGGTGGCTAGCTGTGAACAAATGAAGGGGAAGTGTTCAAGGAGATGCTGCAAAATTTTACAGTAAATAAAAGCAAATAAATAGCAAAAGGAAGATAATTTCTGATTTTTCTAATGGGCAATATCATCTTTAACTGTCATGCAATAAAAACGGATTGGAAATGCACTGACTTTCAACCATGCTTTGGTGGACTTTTTATTCAACCTACCGGTATTTGTTGGGTTGCTGGCTGTAGCCAGGGAGGTGTGGTTTCGAATCAGATTGTCTTGGGTTGATGGAAGGCCTGGGGCTGACCACGAAAAAGTACTGTATCCTGCAAGACTCTGCTGCTGGTGGTACTGTCGTGATGGTGGACGTGGAAGCGGGGACGGATGGCTGACAGCGGTGTTTTGACCAGAAAATGAATTATCTCTAATTGGCCTGACAGCTGGAGCATTCTGTGAGGTAAACATTTGTTGCCCATATGGATCACCAGCAGGTAGAGAGGGATATGAAATACTAGGATACGCAGCATTAGAAACAGTTGACAAAGCGTAGTGACCACAAGTAGAGGGAAATCCCTGAGAAGCAACAGAGGAACTGGCAGAGTACGTGGCTGGACTGTTGGAATGATTCACAAAAGAGGAGTACGGCTGGGAGGCACTCGTATGCAAATGCGATGCGGAGGACGAGGCACCTTGGAAAGATCCCGGAGTGGATCCCACAGCGTGAGGGGCGGGAGGAGCCCTGCCATACATCTGCTGTGCTCCTGCTTGCTGGCTGGCTGTGTTAGGAGTCGCCACGTTCTGGGTTGGTACCGTATAGAGACCAGAGTAGTAATCACCACTCTGGCTTTGCAATGGCAATGAGGTCATTTTCCCAGGTCCTTGAGAGTAATGTCCTGAGGGAACAATATAGTTTTGAGGAGGCAATCCATACTCAGATGGAACCTGCATTTGATTCTGTGCCGGACCTGAAAAAGAAAAGCACGTATTGACAGGGATTAGTAAGAAGACAACTAATGTTTAAGCACAGTTCCCATCTAAATGTTGCCCTAATTTACTTCTTCATAATCCCAAACTGTTACGAGAGACCGTACTCTAACAGACCCGCCGTGGTAGTCAGCCTCCACGATGGTGCCCAGTTACCTCCATGCTCTGGTACTCATACCCTCCCACGATATGCCCATATTGGACTGTGACCAGCAGCATACAGCAGAGGCAATGCTATCACTCCTAAGACTTGTCCTGTCTCAGGTACTGGCACTCTTAGATCTCTCAGTGCGGAAGATCAAAGTTGCCAAGCTGTGAAGAGCTCTCTGGAAAAACCCATACAGTGAGGAATCGCATTCTCATGACCAACAGCCAGAGAGAAACTGAGATCTGCCCACAACCTCAAGAGTGAGTCTGGAAGCAGACTCTTCACACCAAGTAATAGAGTCTTAACGATAACCAGGGCCCCAGCTGACAGCTGACTACAATCTCATGCTTGAGATCCTAATCCAGAATCTCCCAGCTAGACTGCTTCATGTCCCAAAGAAACTATGAGATTAGTACTTTTTGTTTTAAATTGGTAAGTTTTAGGCTATTTTATCATGATAACAATATACCTACCAAAGTTGAAGTTCAAACCTTTCTTACTGCCCCCCCCTTTTTTTAAAAATTATAAAACAATATATCTACTATTTAAAAAATTCAAACAATGAAGAACATAAGTGAAAAGTACAAGTCCCCTTCTTTCCCTGGTAGCTGAAATCCTACTTCCCAGATGTAGTTTAGTTAATGGTTTCTTGTGTATTCTTTGGATACCTATATGTACAATATATGTAATATATACATACACACATATATATATATATACTTAACCACAAAGACCATACTACAGTTCGGCAAGGATATCCATCTGTGTTAGCACATATAAATCTTTATTATTCTTCTAAAAGAATCTAATAATATTTCATTGTAGAAACATAACATTATTTACTAAATCCCCATGATGAATATTTATTCCAGGGAGTGAACTAATTTATGAGGTCTACCTTTGTGATGAATCTGCAGGATAAGTTCCTAGAATTGAAACTGGAGGTTCAAAGGGTTTAGGGGCAATTAAAATTGGAAGGAAAGTTATGACCAACCTAGATAGCATATTGAAAAGCAGAGACATTACTTTGCCAACAAAGGTCCATCTAGTCAAGGCTATGGTTTTTCCAGTGGTCCTGTATGGATGTGAGAGTTGGACTGTGAAGAAAGCTGAGCGCCGAAGAATTTTTGCTTTTGAACTATGGTGTTGGAGAAGACTCTTGAGTCCCTTGGACTGCAAGGAGATCCAACCAGTCCATCCTAAAGGAGATCAGTCCTGGGTGTTCATCGGAAGGACTGATGTTTAGTTTCAGCTAAAAGCTGAAACTCCAATACTTTGGCCACCTCATGTGAAGAGCTGACTCATTGGAAAAGACCCTGATGCTGGGAGGGATCGGAGGCAGGAGGAAAAGGGGACGACAGGAGATGGCTGGATGGCATCACCGACTCGATGCACATGAGTTTGAGTAAACTCCGGGTGTTGGTGATGGACAGGGAGGCCTGGCGTGCTGCGATTCATGGGGTCGCAAAGAGTTGGACACGACTTAGCGACTGAACTGAACTGAAAATTGACCATTATTGCCAAATACCTCCAAAAATGTCTATCAATTTGTACCTCTCATCAATGATGCTTCAGAATGCCTCATCTTCCCAACACTGAGTACCATTTTAATCTCTGCCAATCTAATAAGAGAGAAACATTTTATCTTGCAGTACTAAACTTTGAGTGATGCTGAGAATCCTTACAAATGTTTCTTAGCCACTTGGGTATCTTTGTTATCTACCCTCTCCCCAAAGGATTGTGTGTCCCTTAATAATTTATAAATGTTCATATACATTAAGCAATTTAACCATATGTTACTATTATGTGCTGCCTGTATTTCCTTCAGATTACTTAACTTTGTTCACCTTGTCTCCTGCTATAGTGTCTCAATTATCATGTAGTAAAATCTTTCATGCTTGATAAAATTTTAATTCATACTTCATAAAGCCTCCCCCACTCCAATATTATAAAACTACCCATGTTTTCCTCTAGTGCTTTTAATACTTTCATTTTTACATATTTATCTTTGTTCCCTATAGAATGTATTTATTTTATCTGTATCATTAAAGTTATCATAACTTAATTTTATTAATAGTCTAAACATTACACTTTGTGCCACTCACTGTTCTAATGTTTTACATATATTCACTCCTTTATTCCTCCTCATAACAACCTGAAATAAAGAGTATCATAACTACTTTATAATAAGATAAATGAAACAAAATTTAAGTTAATAAAGTCACATACTTAGAAAGTAATAGCGCTGGGATTTGATTTAGATAATCTGGCTCAAGTCCATGCTTTTAAACAGTGATCTGCTGGCCCTCGCTACACTAAAATCCTACTAGCTTTCTTCAGCCCAGAAGGTCAATTATCTCAAACAATGGAGTTCTAGTTTTGGTTCCAAGGGCAAACTTGAATTATCCTGGAATCTAATTTGCTTGTCTTTTGGAATGAAATAGGTATCTGTGAAGTGAAGTGAAGTAGCTCAGTCGTGTCCAACTCTTTGAGACCCCGTGGACTGTAGCCTACCCGGCTCCTCCCTCCATGGGATTCTCCAGGCAAAAATACTGGAGTGGATTGCCATTTCCTTGTCAGGGGATCTTCCCGATCTAGGGATTGAACCCAGGTCTCCCACATTGCAGGCAGATGCTTTAACCCCTGAGCCACCAGGGAAGCCTCTGAAATGAAAAGTGAAAGTAAAAGTCGCTTGGTCATGTCCGACTCTTTGCGACCCTGTGGACTGTAGCCTGCCAGGCTTCTCTCTCCATGGAATTCTCCAGACAAGGATACTGGAGTGGGTAGCTGTTCCCTTCTCCAGGGGATCTTCAGAACCCAGGGTTCAAACCCAGGTCTCTCACATTGCAGGTGGATTTTTTACTGTCTGAGCAACCAGGGAAGCCCAAATGAAAGGATAATCAAATACACACACACACACATATACACATACACACACACACAAAGATATACGTATATAAATTTCAAGCTGTTTCAAGTTCACTGACACAGAAGAAGGTGTCACTGTATTCCTTGCCATAATAATGTATAAAATAGATAATACGTACTCATAAAAGATACATGAATAATTTCCTTATTCTATTTTCAATTCCTACTAAATAATCTTTAGCATTTAGTCATTTAAATACATTCTCCAAAGATAACTCACACAATCAAGCTGTAAACAAAAAATAAAGTCCAAACTTCTGTAATTCCAAGTATACAAGGAACCAAAACTCAGGTAACACTATTTTACTAGGTATATAATTTACTTTTCTTATAGGATATTTCACATGATCATAGTTCACTTACAAGAATTTACTTAAAAGGAAACAAGTCTTAATACAAATCTTTCATTAACATGCCTTAAAAAAAAAAAGTGTAAAATGTTCTTCTCCTCTTACTAAAACAGATCTTAAAAAATGGTTTTGCCACTCTTCATTATAGCCTGAGAAAACCCAACAATGTACACATTTACTAATCAAGAGATCAGATAAATCTGTTTAAATATCTACTCACTCTATGATTTGATTTGGCTTATCTATGCTAAATGATCTCTGAAAACAGGACAATAACCATGATCTTGTCCAAGCTACTCAAATGCCATTCTTCTAAAAATAACAGGAATGTTGGAACTGGTAACATTTATCAGAAGTAAATTACCCACCAAAAAAGTCTATTTACTTTTCCATCCATCAAGGAAAAGGAAGGTACTTACTTTGGAAAGAGGGTGCGAAGGTAAGAATAGCTAATTATATGTCAATGCATACCATTCCTTACCAAAATCTAAATGATCCAAGAGTACCCCCCAAAAAAATTCTAGTATAATTTAACTAAAATAATATCTGAATTAACTCCTTTCAAAGTAAAATAATTTTTTGAATATTTAAAATCAATTTTTTTAAACTTGCACTAAAAAAAAATAAAGATCAGTTTAAATTTAAAGACAATGCTAGGACAAGACAATAATTTTTAAAAATTTTGTCTTACTGTGACCTAACAAGTTGTGCATTTTCTTCAACTTTAAAATGTATTAGATAATTCTTAACTTTTTCTTAGGGTATATTAATAGTGAATGCTTAGTTGCTCAGTCGTGTCTGACTCTTTGAGACCCCATGGACTGTAGCCCACCAGGCTCCTCTGTCCATGGGATTCTCCAGGGAGGAATACTGGAGGGGACTGTCATTTCCTACTCCAGGGGATCATCCCAACCCAGGGATCAAACTGGGGTTTCCTACATGGCAGGCAGATTTTTTACCTTCTGAGCCAGTGAATATTAAAGTTATATTTCTTCTGTATAAACTAAAAAATAAGCCTGGCAAAGATCACAAATGCACCCATTCTCTTTAAAAAAGAAAAAAAAAAAAAAGACACTCTGTAAATTATGGGAATTTCACTAGTATTAGCATTTTCACTTACTTATATTCCCGATAATTGCCTCAGTAACCGTGGCAGTTTTAAAGCATGGTCACCAAACTCTTTTGACACTCTGCTGATTGAAGGCTAGGATCTGTCTACTCCTCCTGAATTTGAGCAGGCTTGTAACAGCTTCCACCAATAAAGAATGGCAGAAGCAAAGCTGTATAAATTCCCAGACTCAGTCATAGATAATTGAGCACCTGTATCGTTTGATGGGATTATTTGCATGTGGATCCCTAAGCAACTCCATAAGAAGCCCATTTACTCCACAGCTGCCATGGTCTAAGGATGCCAAAAACACACAGAGTGGTCACTGCTAGGCACTCTGGTTTGAAGTACAAGTCTGATATATTCTAGTCTAAGTGCCAGATGTGTGAATAAATGAGCCTTCAAGGTCATCCTAATCTCCAGCCATCAAAATAACCTTTGCAGATGCTCTGGCCCTAGACGTCCTAGAGCAGAGAAAAGCCATCTTTGCTGTGCCCTGTTCAAATTCTTAGCTCAACACAAGCTGTGAGAATAATGGTTGTTTAACCCCTAAGTTCTGTTGTAATTTATTATGTAGTAATAGCAACCAGAATAGCAATCGCTATTTTTAAAAATTCAGGATTCAGATTCTAAAGCCAAAATGCTATTTACAACAGCTCACACAAAAAGTAGTACTGAAAATACAAATTTAATGAAATATGTGAAGAATCTATATGTAGAAAACTACAAAACACTGACAAAAGAAATTCAGGACTTAAACAAATGGAATGATATATCATCTTTGTGGACAGGAAGGCTTGACATTAAGATGTAAGTTATCTTAATTTTGATCTTCAGATTCAATACAATCCCAAAAACACATGAAGGCTTTTTTTTTTTTTCAAATAAATACCAACAAGAAGATTCTAAAATTTCTAAGGAAAGGCAAGGTACTAAAATGGGGGGGGGGGAG
>NW_011494961.1:7342576-7351495 GCF_000754665.1 Bison bison bison
AAAAGGGGGGGGGGGGGGACTTTGAAAAAGAATAGCAGATTGTTAGTTCCTTGCTTAAAGCTTTCTAATGGTTTCTCTTGCCATCAAGAATAAATTCAAATTCTCTAATATGGCCTGTAAGATAGTGGGAGACAGGATAATCCCTCCCTCACCCCACATTCGTGTCCTAATCCCTAGAACCAGTGAAAATGCTAGGTTACATGGGTGGTAACATTACAGATAGCATTAGGGCTGTTAAGTCAGTGGACTTTCAAAGAGGGAATATATAATCCAGGTAAGCGCCACATAATCATGAGAGTCCTTATAAGTGGAAAAGGGAGGCAGAAGAGAGTCAGAAGGAGATGTGATCACAGAAGACTCCTCTGAGAAAGGCAATGTTGCTGGCTCTGAAGATGGAAAGAGTGGCCAAGAGCCAAGGAATGTGCACAGCCTCTGGAAGCTGGAAAAGGAAAAGAAATGGGTTCTCTCCTAGAGCCTCTGGAAGTGAATGCAGCCCTAATGACACCTGGATTTTAGCCCAGTTTGACTTCTAACCTACAGAAGATGAATTCATGTTGTTTTAAGCCACCAGTTTGTGGTTATTTGTTTCAGGAGCAAAGATAAAACCAATGCAAAGACTTTTTATGATCTAACCCCTGCCCTGCTGTGTGTGCTTGTGCTCAGTTGCCAAGTTATGTCCGACTCTGTGACCCCATGGTCTACAGCATGCCAGGTTCCTCTGTTTTGGGGATTTCCCAGGTAAGAATACTGGAGGGGGTTGCCATTTCCTTCCCCAACCAGGGATTGAACCCGTGTCTCCTGCATCGGCAAGCAGGATGTTTACCACTGAGCCACTGGGGAAACCTCTGCCACTCACAGCTCACTACTCCTCCTTTTCACAATGATTTCCTAAAGGTATACCTTAATATACTGCAAGTCCTCACCTGAGTTTGCCCAACTCGGATCAATACAATGTATCAAAAGCTCTGCTACAACTAGAAATGCCTAGTGTTATGATGAAGTGACACAGAATGCTGAGCTGGTAAAGAAGTATAACTTGCCGCAAGAAAAGCAAAGGAGCCACAGCACAACATCAGGTAAGGCTGCATGCTACAGCTTTGTGTCAAAAGGCCAGCAAAGAGGTTGACTAGGGCAGAATATTAAGTTGCTTTATAAAGACCTCTGAAGAGGATTATGTTAATGTATTTTTCCTGGAACTTGCTGTTTTAAAATACATGTGTTCTAAGTTTAACTCCTTCAAGAATGTCACCAAAAACTTTAGCACTAAAGCAGCCATGAGTGAAAAGGCTGAAAATCTCTATTCCACATACACCCTCTCTTAGCACAGAGTTCTCAAGTCATGCTTGTTCACTTCTGACTGTTCACACAGGCTCCTCCTTCTACCTGGAACCTTCGAGGTTCCCTTCTACCCACTTCACCTGACCAACTCGTACTCATCCTTCAGCTCTCAGCTCTTCCTCTAGAAAACATTCTGTAATTCTACAAGTCGCTGCCCGCTTGATGTTGTATTGCAGTATATTGGACCTCTGCGACAGTGCTTTCCACGTGGGACTGTTACTAAGTGTACACTCTGTGAGTCAAAAACCTGGGCCTACTTTGCTCTCCGCTTTATCATATCCTTAAGGCTTAGGATAGTGACTGGCTCATGGATTCCACTGCTGTGTTTTGAAGAAAAAAAAAATAAGCCCAGTAAATAATCATCAATATTTCTGTATCAGGCACTTATCTCATCACAATTATCCACAACTATATGATATTTAAGGGCTTCCCTGTTGGTCCCCTGGAGAAGGAAATGGCAACCCACTCTAGTATTCTTGCCTGGGAAATCTCAAGGACAGAGGAGGCTGGTGGGCTATGGCCCATGAGGTCCCAAAGAGTCAGACAGACTGAGCGACAGTATGCATGCATGTGCATGATATATAAAGAAAAAGAATTCAAAACTTAATACTTATACTCTACTACCAGAACAAATTACAAGTCTGAATATTTTTTCTCTGCCATTCTACACTTTTTATTCTTTAGTAGTTCAAGTATAAGAACACTCGAAACAAAAGGAAAGTAAAAATCTACTGCATTTCACTGCATCTAAAGCGTTTTGACATTGCCGCTTTTTTTCCTTCTCATTAGATGTATGAGTTTCCTAGTACAGTGTAATAAATTACTACAAATTTAGTGGCTTAAAATAGTACAAATTTATTACTTTACAGTTTGGAAGTCAGAAGTCCAAAATCAGTTTCACTGAGCTAATGTCAAGGTGTCATGGGCAAAGCTGGTTCTTTCTGAAGCCTGAGGAAAGAATCCATTTCCTTACCTTGTTCAGCTTCTAATGGTCACCTGCATTCCTTGGCTTGTGGCCCCTTCCCTCCATCTTCAAAGTACATCATTCTAACCTCTGCTCCTGTGGTCTTGTTACTACTTTCTCTGTAGGCTGACTCCTCCAGTTTCCAATAAGGATGGTTGCAAGTGTATCAGGCCCACCCAGATCCAAGATAATCTCCCTAGCTCTAATCACAGCTGCAAAGGTTTTAGATGATCAGCCTGACTGATATTATCATACACAAGCGAGATACAGCCTCTGATTTTCTATAAGCACCCTTGCTATCCTTATTGAGAGAAAATTATCATAAAATCTACCCAAAGGATAGATCTGCCTCAGTGACATAATTTCCTTCCTGAGATCAGATTCTCACCAAAGGAAAACTGATTCTATTCCTGCTTTATGCAAACTCGATATGAAAATCAAAATTTACACAGCAAGTATTTTATGGAACATCTAGTCACTATACCAAAAAAAATCATAGGCTCTTAAATGTTTCCTCATTCCCCTCATTCCATAGAGAAGCAACATTTTGAATATAAAAATGTTTGCTTCATTAATCTTTTCCTGAATTGAAAAGACTGAATTAATTGAATTAATTGAATTCCTGAATCAAATTTCTGAAATTTAAAAAATTTTAACATTTTTAAAAATTTTATTCTTATTTTTTAGTCATGCCACACAACATGCAGGATCTTAGTTTCCCAACCAGGGATGGAACCTGCATCCCCTGCAGAGGAAGTGCACAGTACTAACCATGGGACTGCCAGGAATTTCAGAATTTCAACTTTTTTAAAAAGGCAGATTAAAAAGTTTTCATTATCTTCAAAAGAACATCAAGGTCAGCAAACTACAAGCTCCTCTGTCCTACTGAAATACAATTCATACTAATTTGGAAAAATAATTAATTACTAAAAATTTATTTCATTCCTCACTGAACTACCAAGAAATAATTCAATACTCAGCCTGTATGTACTTTAACAATCATCTTTATTAAAACACTGCTGAGCCAGCTGGTGAACATCACAGTCCTGACCCTGCTTCCCTGTTACATCCCACCATGCTGGTCCCTTGCCCCAGACCCACTGACGATCCAGCAACTAAAGGAGTAATGCCAGGCACATTACAGTCTGACACAATTCTACTCCAGTGTCAAGGCTGGGTGGTCAGTATGTTAAGTACTAATTACTAAATATTTTGAATATAAAGTATCAATAATATTGCTAAAATACATTTTTAATGAGCATAAAATGTATACAGACACATACACCTCTAAAAAGTCTGCAATTAAAACCCTAGTGATTTAAAAAATGGGGAGTGTGGATCACATCTGATTACCCTGGATTATTCTTCCCGATGGAAGGCTAACAGCAGTCACGGCTGGCAGACAGCGTCTGGAGCCATTCAGATGAGCTCTCACTGCACCTAGTGCAGACTACTCCTGCCACTCCCTCAGGTGTCCTCTTGGATGCCATCACAATGACTGCTAAGAGTGAAGGCGCCAAAAGAAAACCAATCCTGGCTGAAAACCTGCTACCTGCAAGGTTCTCTGCTTTTCTATCCATGATCTTATATAATTCTCACAAAATCCTGTAAGTATCACTACCCTCACTTTACAAACAAACAAGGACGTGAAAGGTTATTAATTCATACCATTTCACACAGTTCGGAAGCAGTGAAGATGAGAGTCAGTGAAGGTTCCAAACCCATTTCACAATACCTATTTATCAGAAACACTAGGAAAAACAGTGAGTTAGGACTTGGCTATGGTCTAGGCAAGGCATTTTACTACTCCCTCTTGCCTCCCTATTTCATCTCCCTTTTCCTCAATTCCTTTTCCTGGCAGCTTTCAGCACGCAGTCATATAAAACTTAAAACCCCTCTTCCCATAAAGCAGCTAGCTGAAGTAGTGGCCTATCAGTGGAAAACTTCCAAAAGCAGATTCTTTGCAGGGAGGGCTGGACAGTGTAAGAAAGTTAGTAGCCAAGTTCACGTACTCCATTGAGTGCCCATCGCATGCTGCTGCTGGAAATACGATGAGGAAAACTCACATGGTCTCTGCTGCCTGAAGAATTTATATCCTGGTGTTTTGAAGGAAATGAAATGAAGGAACCCCTCAATTGCAAAGCATCTCATTTTACTAAACACCAGGTACTTTAAAAAACAGCACCTCATTTAATGTAATCTTCTCAACAACCCTAAGAGGAAGGTATTATTATTCCCTGAAGCTCAGAGATGTTAAGTAATTTTCTCCACAAAACCCTGGGCTGTAACAGAGCCTACACCTTTTTCACTAGCCTACATTTTCTGGCAAGTCTGAGTATGCTTAACCTACTGGAAATAATAGTGGCTTCCCCAGGGCTGAATATAACAAGATCTGCTCTAACACACAGTGTTAACTCTGAAGATGCTCTCATTTCTAGGAAAGTCCATTGAAGATTGGCTCAAAATCCCTTCTATTTCAACGTCTTCAGCATCTAATACTTCAGGGTTTACAGACGAATCAAAAAGATGGAAGTTAGCTGAAATACCGGGATCAGTGGCAATGAACATGATCCACAAAAATTATTACACATATTATCTCAGAAATTGAGGGGGAGGTGTGGGGTGGGAATGAAAATACAATGAAAGTAACTAAAGCAACACAACAACAAAAAAGTAAAAACAATCCAGATACCAGACACTTGTGTATGTATTTTAGAAGATCCTTGAAACATCTATTAATCAGTTTAGGAGGAAATTATGTATGCAGAAAGTTCTATTATAGCATGGCACTGTCTTCATGAGAGGACCAGATGCTTCTGGTTGGCTATAAAGGAAGACTAGAAACTTGAGCAAAGACACTGCTCTGATCAAAAAGAACTCACTTCAGATACACTGGTATCTGTATGTACACTTGTATCATTTTAAATTTTGCATGTGCTCTCAAAGTTGAAGAGTTTCCTATAATCCACCAAACAGTATTCCTGAGTGAAAGGTATGTTTATGTAATGCTGCTGCTGCTAAGTCGCTTCAGTCGTGTCCGACTCTGTGCGACCCCATAGACGGCAGCCCACCAGGCTCCTCTGTCCCTGGGATTCTCCAGGCAAGAACACTGGAGTGGGTTGCCATTTCCTTCTCCAATGCATGAAAGTGAAAAGTGAAAGTAAAGTCGCTCCATCATGTCTGACTGCGCAACCCCACGGACTGTAGCCCATCAGGCTCCTCTGTCCATGGGATTCTCTAGGCAAGAGTACTGGAGTAGGGTGCCATCACCTTCTCCAGTTTATGTAAAGAAGTCTAATAATAAAGTAATGAAGTCTGATAATTCCCATTACTATCTCATCTTTCTTGCATTATGGACAATGAAACGACAAAACTGCCAATAGTATCATTCTTGGGAAAGGCACAAGGTAGGAAGAAAACACATTTTCATTTGAAAACGAGCACCATTTGCTTCCTAAAAGAATCAGAAAGCAGTTTTATTGATAAATCTGAGTGACCCCCACCAAAACAAACAAACGAAAAAAAAAACCACTTATAAAATACCTCTTTCAATTTAAGTCAACGGGGAGAAATTATGGAGTTATGCCAGGTTCCCTGGTGGCTCAAGGTAAAGAATCTGCCTGCCAATGCAGGAGATGTGGGTGCGATCCCTGGGTTGGGAAGAGTCCCTGGAGAAGGAAATGGCAACCCACTCCAGTATTCTTGCCTTCAGAATCCCATGGATGGAGGAGCTTGGCAGGCTACAGTCCACAGACCCAAAAAAGAATTAGACATGACTTAGCAACTAAACAACAACAACGGAGTTATGCTGCAATTACCAGGATATTATTCACTCAGTCTTTCTTTGTTTGAGGACTCTGTTTTGGAAGGACTCTCAAAAGGCAAAGTGTAAGCTGAAAAATATTCAACTAATACTTTCTATGAAAATACAATGATTCTAAACTGCCCATATGCTGCTCAGTGAAAAACTGAAGTACAGAAATGTAACTCCAAGGAAGGAATTTCAAAAAGAAATATGTCACAAACTCAAAGAAATCAAACTGTATCTTCAAATAAGTGTATGTGGGGTGGAGGGAGGAATAAATGGGGAAAAGTATGTTAACAGTTAAACACAGAAAACAAGGAAAAATATTAATGAAGTCTGGGCTTCTGCCTCCTAACCCTTTCGAAAGTCAAAGTGTCTAGTAAGAGACTTCTTAGAGTCTGTTAATAGAAAGAGATCTGGACTTAAAACTAGAAAGACTGTATTAGACTTCATTTAACAAATGAAACTATAACTTGTTCTAGGCCTCGAAAATACTGAATAATATAGCAGTGAAAGGAGACAGGCAGCTACCCTCAAGAAGTTTATATAGGCACTGGTGAATAACACCCACCCAAACCTTTCTGGATCTTGATTTCATCTGTTTAATTAGAGAATCGAACTAGGTGTCTTACAGACTATACTCCAAAAACACCTGGACCTCCACCTCAATTTTAACCACAACAGCTCTGCTTTTTTCGGATGTCTGTAGCAGGGCTCTACAAACTCCTCTTGGAAAAGAAATCTGTTTTTAAAAATGTTTGATAAACACTAAAGTAAGTGATTGCTAGGTACCAATCCAGTTTTACAACTCTGTCTTCTGTGATGTTTCAAACTCATACTTCTGATCTATTTCTTTTTCACCATGTCTGGAATTCCACAGAGATATAAAAAGGCAAACTAGTTTATACAGGACTGAAGAATCAATCACAAACCCAAACGACTGCTTAACCATTATCTTCGGATTCCAAAAACAAAAGTTACTTTTCTCTGAGATGAACAAGCAAAACAAAAACAGATTTGATCTTGTTATTTATCTACTTAAGCCACTTATTTTCACAAAAACAAACAAAAATTAACTCTAGTCCTTTATCTTCATTTCCAAATTCCTTAACACTCAAGACCTTTCTGTAATCTGGCCCCTTTTAAGTATCCTCTTCAGCTTTAATCGCTTGGGTTTTCCCTCTCACCTAGCACTCTTTTTGCCTCTTGGTTCCTAAATTTTTCAACTTTGGTTCATGCTCCTGCAACAGCCCTCCCTCCCCTCCTACCTGTATCTGTCAAATCCCTCAAGGTCATAACCAACTTGAATGTCACCAAAATACATGTCAATTTAGGAGAAAGGCAGGGATTTTGTTTTATCTTTTAGGCTAATCTCAAGTCCTCAACTGCAAGCATGCAACAAATGCTGAAATGAATTATATCAAAGGAAAGCAATGATTACCAACAGCAGAAATCAAGCATCAGATATCTACATCTGGCTTCTAAATATATTAACTGATCTTTTACATATTTAACATCTTGATTACAACTGATATCCTGCCACTCTTTTGAGTATTCACAAAATTTTAAGACTAAGGCAAATATCTGCCACCTTAAAAATTGTACACTACGACAATAATGCATACTCAGGAAATCAAGAAAAGACACAATCCTCGGGTCACTATTAAACATGGATTTACAATATTCTAAAAGACTGGGGATCTCTTCTTTCAGTTCTTCCACACACAAAGCTATTTCAAAAACTAAACAAAAACAAGAATTTATGTTAAAGTTTACAAGAACGAAAACTGCTCACAAATAATATCTTCATGTTGGTTCAGGGCAGAAGAACAAAACGTACTACACTGTTCACATTCAAAACCCATACAGTAAACAATGACCAGAGAAAGTAGTGCATGTAACACTGACAATTATGGCTGATCCAAAGGATTATGAAGACTAAGCCATCACGTCTGACTTACAAAAAAAAAATTCAACTTCTGGTTCTCAGGATAAACGATAAACTGCGAGCATGAACAGCATCAGCTGTAAAAATTAAATGTTCGCTGAACTGATTTATAAAGTCCAGTAAGTTTTCACTAGCAGACTGGGTAAAATAGGTCAGTCCAACAATCATTTGAAGAGCACCACCAGACTTTGTTGTCTTATACAAACAGAGAACCAGACATATTCTTCTAAAGTATTCAGTCAATTAGTTTCGAGAGTTCTCATCTGAAACATTATCGTTTATACAGAGAGGGCCCCTCTCCCCGGGCCCCATCCACTAACTGAGGGAATGGATATCCTGCAAGCATCATTTTTCAGCGGAGACTGTTACATCCCCAAAGCCCACGACCTTAGTGTGAAAGCGGCCTTCACGTTGCATTGCCTGCTGCCGGTATGAAGGCCTTCCCTCAAACGGGGCCAACTCTGGCACGTTTTGTGTTTCTGAAAGTGAAGCTGGGGGGCGGGGGGGAACACCCAGATCTAAAAGTATTCGTTTAAATCCATTTGACACCGGCTCCTTTTCAAACACGACCAGCCAGCTCCAGACGCTCGAGTAGCAGCCGCAGCAGCAATGACAGATCTCGACGCCGAACTGGGTCAGGGTTACAGTTACACTTGTGTTGCCTATTTACACCCTTTGTCTACAAACTTGAGCTCTAACTTAAGTTTCCTTCCAGGCAGCGTGCTCGCCGGGCCTCAAAAATCAGAGCAATTTTCCCCGAGACAGGAAGGGCACAACCCTCCCCAGCTCCATGGCTACAAGCAGCCTTCCCCGGACCACGCACTCTGCGGCCCCGGGTCTCTCCGCGACAGGGGTCGCTCGGGG
>NW_011494961.1:7352284-7361092 GCF_000754665.1 Bison bison bison
GGGCGGCTCCCGCGCGGGACGGCGGTGGGGAGGGAGTTCGAGCGCTGCGTGCGGGGTGACATCCGGAGCCCAGGGCTACGTCTGGCCGGACTGACCCCACTCACCCTTCCTCCGAAGAGGAACCCGGGGTTTGTCTTTGTTTTTCTAATCTTGAGGTGTTTCTCCCCCTTAATATTAAATTCTAAAGGAAATAGGCATTCAAGCTCCCAGTCCTTCGGCATTTATAATCCAAGGCAAAGGAAAAAGAAACATTTGTCTATGATAAACACAGAATCTCAGTCAGAACGGAGAACTTTTCTCACGGACTTACATACCGGGAAGAGCAAAGGGGAAGATGGAGTAAGAGAAACTGAAAGACAAACTTAACCTCCTCAAGATTTTTGCCAAGGGTTGGCTCATCCTGTTGGTATTCAGAAGAGAAGCTGTAGCACCCAAAGCAAGAACTCAGCTTCGTGTATCTTCGTGAGGGAAATCTCTGAATCTCTGGCATGTCCCAGCGTGCTAACTGGCAAGCAAGCCCTGGACTACATTACCCAAGTCGTTTTGCCATCTTATTCTGGCCACAGTTACTCTGTGTTAGAAATGAAATTGTTCAAAAACATCGAATTCGGAATGGAATCCAGCAAGATGATATTTCTAATTACTGAATGATTATGCCGACCATAAAGTGAGTTGTAGGCCTGGAATAATGCAAAGTTCCCCTTTTAATTGTTGCCATGAATTAATGATACTTGGTGCTTTAATGCACCAGATGAATTACAAACAGGGTTTCAGTAGTTGGATTTGTGGTTTTTATTTTTGAAATTTATTCTCATTTCCACAATTCTGGCAAATTTTTCCTTTCCATTTTATACATTTACACTAATAAAGGACCCAAACAGTACCAAATGCTAAAATATACTCGTTCCTGCATGTGGAAGATACATTGTCAGATTCTTAGGTTTAAAACCTATGATTTTGTTAAATGTAAATTTTCAGAATCTTTAGAGAAAATTACACATATAAGACAATCCTGTCCTAGAAAACAGTATCATATTGATAAAAACTACTTGAATTTTTAACATTTTAGGTAGATAATGAAATACAATTAAGAGAAAATAGTATAATGGGCTATCATATACCCATCAACTAGTCAACATTTGTCAATTCGGGATAATCTTGTTTCATCTATACTGGCACCAACCTCTACTCTCCTGAGATTATTTTGAAACAAATCTCAGATGTACTATTTTATAGGTAAGCATTAAACATGTATCTTTAAATGCATAACATAATCACAATACTGTTATACCTAAAATCATTAAAAATAATGTATATCATCAAATATACAATTAACAGTTGTTTGTAATAGTTTGTACTTTTGAGTTTTAGGATTTTCAACAATACATTATATTTCATCTACACAAAATGAGCAAGTGCTTTTCCACAGCATTGGCAGCTTTTCCACAAAAACCTAAGCCTCTGTGTGAGCAAAAGGTCACACCTTGCTTCATCAAGAAGATTGTACAATAACAGTTTTCAACACTTCCTAGGAGTCCTTTGAAAAGTGGCTCAGGAAAAAAAAAAAAAGCCACTTAAGGGAATAATTAGGCAGTTGGCTTTCTGCCCCTGGAATGTATCCTCTGGGGTGTAAGAAGCCCATTTTAATCACAGGTGTAGGGGATGAAGTTGAACTTTGTCTCTTTAGGGGAGACTCTTCTAAGAGGAGGATTAGAATGCTGTTTTAACACTTCTCCCCCACAATCTTTTTTTTCTTCTTTTGGCCAGCCATGGGGAATCTCAGTTCCCCGACTAGGAATCAAACCCATGCCCCCTGCTTTGGGAGCACAGAGTCCTAACCACCGGAGCACCTAAGCTGCTTACACTTGTCCACTAATTCATCGTAATATTTTCTAGCATTTTTATGAGTCTTTTTGCATGACAGATTCTACAGTCTTTATGAAAATATATTATTTCACTCTACTGCTTCAAGACCCACGACTGCTGTCAGCCAAGAAGAGGAAAAGGATGAAGGATGGAATGAATGCTTACTAGGTACCAGGCACTGTGCTAGTCTCTTTAGATATATTTCCCCCGTTTAGTCCTCACAGTAACTCTATGGGATATTTTTCCTATCCCCATTTTACCAGAGGAAACTAAGGCTTATATAAAGTTTAAGTAATCTTGGTAAAAATCATGAATCTGTAAATAGCAGAACCAGAGCTTAAACCAGAGTCTATTTAGCATCAAAATCTTTGCTCTATTCACTACAAGCTATAGTTGGTTAATTTACATTTTTCTTCATAAAGCTATGCTAATTACAACGTACTATTTTGCTTGTCAAAAGCTTTTCAGTTTTACATATTTAGAATTTGTTCCAGTATTCTTTTGAATAGTGAATCTTAAAGTGTTTGAAATGCAAATTCTCAGGTCCCACCCCAGACCTACTGAACTCTGGAGATGGGAGCCAAGAGCAAGCTCTCCTGGTAATTCTGATGTACAGGAAAATTTGAGAACCACTGCTTTGAATAGCAAAATGAAGCTGAATTGGTCCATTCTTTTTTTACATTGGGGGATAATAGTTCTTTTCTTCAGCACATTTCTCCAATTTTTTACCAATCATTGAAAGTGGTATTTTGTAGGTGTGTGACTACAGTACCAGAGTCCCCAGTATGGGAGTGTCAATCCTGCTTGTTTTGATGGGCAATACTGAGACCAGGTCTGTGTCCAAAAGGGAAAAATGCTGTTATTGAAAGTGAGCTCTGCCACAGGTGCAGGAGGGACATTTTTGCTGAATGTCAAATTCTGACACGTGCCACTATTTGTCACCCCCAATTTGGGACTCATGCTCTGTAACAGAAGTTGTGGGAGCCTTGAACAACTGAACATCTATTTTTATATACATAAAAAAATGCTGATCCAGTTCCTTCTCTGTTGTCTCTGGCTTCCATCTTCCACACTTTTTTTTACCGCCTCTGGTTTTTAAATCACATTTGACCTTTGTAGAACACCCTTCCTCTTTTAGTAGCATTCCCTATTAGGAGTCCCTCTACCAATATGAAGACACAGTTTTCTTTTTTCTTCTCCTTATTCTGATCTGTTTACAGATTTATTGCATTTTTAATAGGCCAGGTATTGGGGATACAAAGATTAATAGGATGTAACCTGTCCCCATATGTATATGTATACATATATATCTTTTACATATATCACTACTGACTTTCTTATATATGGATTTCTTTGATTTTTCTTTTTCTTAAAACTTACTTTTATTTTTTTTCATGTTCCCTGTGTATCTTCATTTCTTCTTTTTATTAGGGCATCCTAAGTTGAGTTCTAAGACTCATGATAGGAACAAATAATTTCACTGTTGTTCATATCATTTGATCACCTATGTTGATGTCATTTAACTAGCATTTAAGTCTGAAGTGTTTAAGACAACTAAGATTCTAAAAGATTAAAAAAAAAAAGGTGGGACTATTAGGCAAATAATTACCACATAGCCTATGTGCAAAAGTGCACTTACAGAAAATCCTCTCAAGTTCTCACTTAGAATATGTGGCTGTTATTTTAGCTATACGGTAATTTCTGTGGCTATCCACTCACCCGGCCCACAGCAGGTTAGAAAGAATGAATCATGAGGCCGAGGAAGGAAACGCTGTGGATATAGGCACAATAGCAGCAGCAACACCAGTAGTTGGTAGAATAGATACAGGAGAGGCAAGAAAATCGAGAAGGTAGAAGTGAAAACGCACAGCAGCCTGAGGCAATTAGCTCAATTGAACAACCTTATATATTCCACTGAGAATATGATAAACATAGCCCACAGGTCTCTACCATCTGAGACTTTCTAAGCTGGTATTCTGAAGGGGATTGAATAGAGCGGACACTCATTTACTGAGCATCTACTATATAACTTGAAAACTCTTTAGAATATCACTCTTTTATATACAGATATTCATAGCTTTGCCTCTCAACTACTAAGAAATCTATGCTCTACACGCTGTTCCAGAAAACAAGGATACACAACCCATTTTTAGAATCTTAGAAACTTTCACATATGAACAGGTTAGGTTCCCAAAGCTCCTTTCTTCAAAAGTCTCAATACTCACAAATCCAGGGTGAACTCTCTTAGGTCACAAATGTATTTCCACCAAACAGAAAAATGAGTTTCTTTGAAGCTTTAGAACCAAGCTTACTCATCTCTTTTCTGTTGATATAAGATGTAAAGTGGTGCATCTCAAACTACAATGTGCCTATGAATCATTTGAAGATCTTGTTAAAATGCAACTTCTGATTTGGTAGACTTGGGAAGCGCTGAGGTTCTGAGTTTCTGGCCAGCTCCCAGGAGATACTGATGCTTGTGGTCCACAACCACTCTTTGTGCAGCAAGGTTCCAAAGGCATCTTTTCATTTACATTTCAAAGTGCACTGAGGAAAGGAATGCCCTCCGAAGGGAGCCCTTTAGCAGCTACTGTGTATTCCCACCCACTCATGTGGATGAAAGAAGACAGTGAAAAAGCTAGCTTCAAACTCAACATTCAAAACTGAAGATCATAGCAGCTAGCCACATCACTTCATGGCAAATAAGATGGGGACAATGGAAACCATGACACACTTTATTTTCTAGGGCTCCGAAATCACTGCAGATGGTGACTGCAGCCATGCAGTTAAAAGATGCTTGCTCCTTGGAAGAAAAGCTATGACAAACCTAGACAGCATATTAAAAAACATAAGCATTACTTTGCCAACAAAGATCCATATAGTCAAAGCTATGGTTTTACCAGTAGTCATGTATGAATGTGAGAGTTGGACCAGAAAGAAGGCTGAGTGCTGAAGAATTGATGCTTTTGAATTGCAGTGTTGGAGAAGACACTTGAGAGTCCTTTGGACTGCAAGGAGATCAAACCAGTCAATCCTAAAGGAAATCAATCCTGAATATTCACTGAAAAGACTGATGCTGAAGCTGAAGCTCTAATACTTTGGCCACCTGATGCAAAGAGCTGACTCATTGGAAAAGACCCTGATGCTGGGAAAGACTGAAGGCAAGAGGAGAAGGGGATGACAGAGGATGAGATGGTTGGATGGCATCACCGACTCGATGGACATGAGTTTGAGCAAGCTCTGGGAGATGGTGAAGAACAGGGAAGCCTGGCATGCTGTAGTCCATGGGGTCACAAAGAGTCAGAGACGACTGAGCAACTGAACAACAATAACATGTTGAAGTATAGATTTAAATAGGTCTGGCACACCCGTGGCTTTCTACACAAGTAGTACTTTTTAAAGATACTGACCCACCGGTGACCCAGCAGAAATGATTCCTCCAACTTCCCCAGAACCCTTGGTGGCAGGCAGTTGGGGGTAGGTGGGGAGCCATGGCGTAGATCTGGGGACCAGGTGTGGTGACTGCGGACTGTGGGAATGGCAAGCAACTACTAACGTTCTTCCAGATGCAAAGTAGAATTTCATAAGAATCTAATGGATGGCAAAGAGAAAACCTATGGTGGTCGTGTGGGCCCTGATGCCATGTATGTCAAATTAGTATCTTCCGATGGTCATGAATTTATTGTAAAAAAAGAACATGATCTAACATCAGGAACAATTAAAGCCATGTTGAGTGGTCCAGGTCAATTTGCTGAGAATGAAACTAATGTAGTCAATTTTAGAGAAATCTCTTCACATGTGCTACCAAAAAGTATGCATGTATTTCACCTACAAGTTTCATTCCATGGAGATTCTTGAATTCCCAATTACACCTGAAATTGCCCTGGAACTACTGATAGCTAGAAACTTCCTAGATTGTTAAATAAAATAAATTATAATAAACTGTTAACTTTTTTCAGTATTTAATACCTATAGTTCAGTTAGTAATTTTTTTTAATCTATAGAATGTTGCCTGTGTGCAATTGAACTTTGAATTCATTGCAAAGCAGATTATCTTCTGTTCTTTGCCTAGCAGAGTTGAAATTTGTTTGATACATCAACAAATTAAGACATGAACAAATATGCCATGCTTAGGTGGTTTTGCCTTACCCTTAGATGTGATTTTTTTTAATTAGAGCTGTGGTGATACAGTAAATGCTGAAATTTAGGTATAAATTGAACATGTTCTATAGGTAATTAATGGGGTTATATATTTTTATGTTTTTAGTATTTTTCAAAAACCCATTCTGATCTTATAGCAGTTGTTAGCATTATTAGAGTTATACAGTTGCATATCATTGCAAATAATTGCATTATAAACATATTTATAATTTAGCCAAAATATTGATTTTTATAACTGTCAGACTTGAGAGTTGAAATTTCTTAAGTATCTTTTGATAAATATCAGTATTGTTTAAGTGTATCTTATCTTTTTGTTTATTGCTACAATTTAAGAACTTTATTTAAAATTTTAGAAGATTACTAAGTATAGCTTTAGAAGCAGGGACTTTTTGAACAGTAACCACACGGTCAACAAGTAAACTACATGACTTTTGTTTTGCATGCATTGTGCATTTTGGTCAATCCAAAGTACTGTGTTTTCATTGACTCTAAAGTTTCCTTTGCAATGTTAAAAAAAAAAAAGATAGTGAACCGCCTCCTAATGGGTTACTATGCTTGATGTTGACATTGATCATCTTGCCACCCATTCAACGATGTTTCTATTTTGCCAATTACTTTTCCTCTGGCTGGGTATTTTTTGTCCTAGAAAAATACTGTATTAGCACAGGCTGCCATGGCATCCCACTCCAGCACTCTTGCCTGGAAAGTCCCATGGATGGAGGAGCCTGGTGGGGTGCAGTCCATGGGGTCGCTAAGAGTCGGATACGACTGAGTGACTTCACTTTCACTTTTCACTTTCATGCATTAGAGAAGGAGATGGCAACCCACTCCAGTGTTCTTGCCTGGAGAATCCCAGGGACGGGGGAGCCTGGTGGGCTGCAGTCTATGGGGTCACACAGAGTCGGACACGACTGAAGCGACTTAGCAGCAGCAGTAGCAGCCATAACAAAATACCATAGCCTGACTGGCTTAAACAACAGAAATTTCTTGTCTCACAGCTCTGGCAGCTGGAAGTCTGAAATCAGAGTTCTAGTGAGAGCTCTCTTCCTAGCTTGCAGGGCTCCACCTTCTCACTGTATTTTCTCATGTCTGTGGGGAGAGCTCTCTCTCTTGTGTCTCTTCTTATAAGGGCACCAGTTCTATCAGATCAGGGTTCCAAACTTCTGACCTCATTTAACCTTAATCACCTCTTCAAAGGCCCTATTTCCAATACAATCACATGAGGGGTGGTGGTGGCTACGGCTTCAACATGTGAATGTAGAAGCAACAAATCAGAATCAGAGGGGCCTTTAGGTGATCCAACTGCTAGTCTCCTTTGGGTGCAAAACCCTTGTTTACTTATTAAGTGAAAATACTCTTATTTTCCAGCTCTGCTCTGACATGAAGGAGCTGGAAAGCTCTACCCCAGAAGAAAATTACTTTGTACAATCTTTAGTGCCATCTGCTGGAAGCAGGCAAAATTGATATACTGTTGCTCCAGAAAGCTGATTTTTTTTTTTTTTTTTAATGAAACTGATGCTGGGAGGGATTGGGGGCAGGAGGAGAAGGGGACGACAGAGGATGAGATGGCTGGATGGCATCACTGACTCGATGGACGTGAGTCTGAGTGAACTCCGGGAGTTGGTGATGGACAGGGAGGCCTGGCGGGCTGCGATTCATGGGGTCGCAAAGAGTTGGACGCGACTGAGTGACTAATCTGATCTGAAGTTAAAATATAAGGAGTGTCTTTATTACAGAAAATAAGTTTAAAAATTTTAAACCACTTTAAAGGATAAACTTCAGTTAGCTGAAAAAGAATCAGTTGTGTGAGACAATTCACTATTCAGAAAATGCCAGATTGAAAAAAATTCAAATTGGTATGAAATTTCAAAAATTTCATCTCAATTCATTTAGAGAGGACATACTTTAAAAAACAACTATGATGGCAAGATGTCTAAAAATCTTGCCTTATTAAAAATGTCCAAGAATTTGCAGGGTTGAAGGTATCCCCACATTGGGACAAAAGTTCAGCAACTTGCACCCAGTTCCAGATTCCACAGTCTGTCATTCTATTTGTCATTTGGATTTCATTTAGTTTCATATTTTCAATAATTATAAAACTTTTATTAATATCCTTGAAGTCTTCAAAGTCATATCCAAGTCTAATTTCAGTAAAATTTAAACCTGTTATGAGCTGAATTGTGTTCCCTCATAATTCAAAAAGAGCTTCCCTGATGGCTCAACTGGTAAAGAATCCACCTCCACTCTGGGAGACCTGGCTTGAGTCCTTGGGTTGGGAAGATCCCCTGGAGAAAGGAAAGGCTACCCACTCCAGTATCCTGGCCTGGAGAATTCTATGGACTATATAGTCCCTGGGGTTGCAAAGAGTCGGACATGACTGAGTGACTTTCAGTTTTCATAATTCAAATATTGAAGTTCCAACCCCTAATAACTCAGAATGTGACTGTATTTGGAGATAGGACCTTTAAAGAGGTAATTAAGGCAAAGTGAGGTCATATGCTGCTGCTGCTAAGTCGCTTCAGTCATGTCCAACTCTGTGCAACCCCATAGACGGAAGCCCACCAGGCTCCCCCGACCCTGGGATTCTCCAGGCAAGAACACTGGAGTGGGTAGCCATTGCCTTCTCCAATGCATGTAAGTGAAAAGTGAAAGGGAAGTCGCTCAGTCGTGTCCAACCCTCAGCGACCCCATGGACTGCAGCCCACCAGGCTCCTCTGTCCATGGGATTGTCCATAGACGGGTCCTAATCCATTATGGCTGGGGGCCTTTTGAGAAGAGGGAGGG
>NW_011494961.1:7361192-7383525 GCF_000754665.1 Bison bison bison
CCTTATGAGAAGAGGAAGGACGCTGTTAGGACACAGAGAGAAGGCACCATCTGCAAGCCAATGAACCCTGCTGAAACACTGACCATGGACAGTTAGCCCTCAGGCACCATCTGCAAGCCAGTGAACCCTGCTGAAACACTGACTGCTAGCCCCCAGGACTATGAGAAAATAAATTCTTATTGTTTTAAGTCAACCAGTCTGTGGTATTTTGTTATGGCAACTCTAACAGACTAAACAATGTCCTTCCTGTGGGGGTCCTTCCTTTTCTCTAAACTATATTGAAGGAGAGTTTCTTTACTTCCTTGGTTCACCATCTCTTTCAAAAAGTTTTTTTTTTTTTCTTATAAGAGCCTTCTTCTTCGCTAATGAAAAGTAGAAATCAAGGAGATTCCTAAAGACAGTTGCTATGTAATAGACTCAAATAGTCCTTATTACACTCTAGCAAACATATGATGTTATAGGGTTCAAGTTACAGGAAACTTGGTATAAGTAAGGGTCATTTTAAACAAGAACTTCTCCCAGGAGATTTTCTCCTTTTAACTATAACAAAGTAGGGAATGTAGACAAACATTCAGGAAAAAAAGATTGCATATTCTAAGGGATGCCACATGCTTTAAGAGAATAGCGAAAGGCCTCCAGTCATCTCCTTGGTGTGACTGGAGCCCAGGTACACCTCACCCCATGGCTTCTCACTTTTACACCACGTAGGGAAAACGTAGGAAAAGGTAGTGAACAAAGTAGAAGCAAAACTCCGAGGGACTCGGGGATTGAAAGAGCAGGAGGACGGACTTCCGTGGTGGTCCAGTGGCTGAGATTCCGCAGTCCCAGTGTAGAGGGCCTGGGTTCCATCCCTAGTCAGGGAGTTAGATCCCACATGCCCACAGCTAAGACCTGCACAGTCAAATAAAAGAATAAAAAACAAACATTAAAAAAAAAGAGCAGGAGGAGGTTTTAGCTGTCATGAGTAAGGAGCTTGTAAGAAGCTTCAGAGAGAGAAGAGATTATGTTGTAGGAGGGTTTCCTATTTGCTTTTCCAGTGAAAGGCCTCGTTATTAATACATCTCTATGGTGATGGTTTAGTTGCTAAGTTGTGTCGACTCTTGCGACTGCCCTTCCTCAACGCCCCAAGGACTGTAGCCTGCCAGGCTCCTCTGACCATGGGGTTTCCCAGGCAGGAATACTGGAGTGGGTTGCCATTTCCTTCTCCAGGGGATTTTCCTGACCCAGGCATCGAACCCAGGTCTCCCGCATTGCAGGCGGTTTCTTTACTGACTGAGCTAGGAGGGAAGCCACCATACACCTCTAAAGAAACTTCTAAATCCTTTTTTGGATTAAGTTTGTTCAGTCTACACTGGGTACTATGTGATCCAGTGTCTGTGAGGCATCTCATTCAAAGATAATGGGACTAATTTTGTAAATAAGTTTCTTTTAAGGACACTTTTAATACTAAAGATCTTTATTATTTACAAAATTAGTCCCATTATCTTTGAATAAGATGCCTCACAGACACCGGATCACATGGTACCCAGTTGTAGACTGAACAAACAATCCAAAAAGAATTTCCAGTCCCCATTGTTCTTATTTCCTGGATCTGGGGGTGGGGTTTGATATATGAGTAAAGCGGGCCTTTCCTGCCTACTTTCCAAGACAAGAAAAAAAAAAGTTCTTTGTTTTCCATGAAACTGTAGTGGACCTCTAAGTTGCATAGCTGAAGCATATAATCTAATCCATATACTTTCTCCATAACTACTAGTGGGAAAATTTGCAGTCCTGATGTCTATTAGTTTCTCCCCCTTCAACTAAAGTTTGGAAAATATGTGCTTTGAGACACACTCTGGGCTGAGTTAACATTTCTTCTCTGTGTTTTATTTTTATTTTTTGTAAATTAATTAATTTGTTTTAATTGGAGGCTAATTACTTTACAATATTGTATTGGTTTTGCCATACACTGACGTGAATCCGCCACGAGTGTACATGTGTCCCCCATCCTGAACGCCCCCTCCCTCTTCCATCCCCATCCCATCCCTCTGGGTCATCCCAGTGCACCAGCTCTGAGTGCCCTGTCTCATGCATGGAACCTGGACTGGTGATCCATTTCACATATGGTAATATACATGTTTCAATGCTGTCTCTCAAATCATCCCACTCTCGCCCTCTCCCAGAGTCCAAAAGACTGTTCTATACATGTGTGTCTCTTTTGCTGTCTCACATATAGGGTCATCGTTACCATCTTTCTAAATTCCATATATATATGCTTTAATATACTGTATTGGCGTTTTTCTTTCTGATTTACTTCACTTTGTATAATAGGCTCCAGTTTTATCCACCTCATTAGAACTGATTCAAATGCTTTCTTTTTAATAGCTGAATAATATTCCATTGTGTATATCTACCCCAACTTTCTTATCCATTCGTCTGCCAATGGACATCTAGGTTGCTTCCATGTCCTGCCTTTTGTAAACAGTGCTGTTGAATGTTGGGGTCAGGTGTCTCTTTCAATTCTGGTTTCCTTGGAGTGTATGCCCAGCAGTGGGATTGCTAGGTCGTATGGCAGTTCTATTTCCAGTTGTTTGAGGAATCTCAACACTGTTCTCCGTAATGGCTGTACTAGTTTGCTTTCCTGCCAACAGTGTAAGAGGGTTCCCTTTTCTCTGCACCCTCTCCAGCATTTATTGTTTATAGACTTTTTGATAGCAGCCATTCTGACCGGGGTGAGATGGTACCTCATTGTGGTTTTGATTTGCATTTCTCTGATAATGAGTGATGTTGAGCATCTTTTCATGTGTTTGTTAGCTATCTGTATGTCTTCTTGGAGAAATGTCTGTTTAGTTCTTTGGCCCATTTTTTGATTGGGTCGTTTATTTTTCTGGAATTGAGCTGCATGAGCTGCTTGTATATTTTTGAGATTAATTCTGTCAGTTGCTTCATTTGCTATTATTTTCTCCCATTCTGAAGGCTGTCTTTTCACCTTGCTTGTAGTTTCCTTTGTTGTGCAAAAGCTTTTAAGTTTAATTATATCCCATTTGTTTATTTTTGCTTTTATTTCCATTACTCTGGGAGGTGGGTCATAGAGGATCTTGCTGTGATTTATGTCAGAGAGTGTTTTGCCTATGTTCTCCTCTAGGAGTTTTATAGTTTCTGGTCTTACATTTCAATCTTTAATCCATTTTGAGTTTATTGTTGTGTATGGTGTTAGAAAGTGTTCTAGCTTCATTCTTTTACAAGTGGTTGACCATTTTTTCCCAGCACCACTTGTTAAAGAGATTGTCTTTTCTCCATTGTATATTCTTGCCTCCTTTGTCAAAAATAAGGTGTCCATAAGTGCATGGATTTATCTCTGGGCTTTCTGTTTTGTTCCATTGATCTATATTTCTGTCTTAGTGCCAGTTCTGTTGGAGAAGGCAATGGCACCCCACTCCAGTACTCTTGCCTGGAAAATCCTATGGATGGAGGAGCCTGGTGGGCTGCAGTCCATGGGGTCGCTAGGAGTCTGACATGACTGAGCGACTTCACTTTCACTTCTCACTTTCATGAATTGGAGAAGGAAATGGCAACCCACTCCAGTGTTCTTGCCTGGAGAATCCCAGGGACAGGGGAGCCTGGTGGGCTACGGTCTATGGGGTCACACAGAGTTGGACACGACTGAAATGACTTAGCAGCAGCAGCAGCAGCAGCAGCAGCGGCAGCAGACAGTTCTGTCTTGGTGACTGTAGCTTTGTAGTATACAGCCTGAAGTCAGGCAGGTTGATTCCTCCAGTTCCATTCTTCTTTCTTAAGATTGCTTTGGCTATTCGAGGTTTTTTGTATTTCCATACAAATTGTGAAATTATTTGTTATAGTTCTCTGAAAAATACCATTGGTAGCTTGATAGGGATTGCATTGAATCTATAGATTGCTTTGGGTAGTATACACATTTTCACCATATTGATTCTTCCGACCCATGAACATGGTATATTTCTCCATCTATTTGTGTCATCTTTGATTTTTTATCAGTGTTTTATAGTTTTATATATATAAGTATTTTGTCCCTTTAGGTAGATTTATTCCTAAGTATTTTATTCTTTTCTCTGCAATGGTGAATGAAATTGTTTCCTTAATTTCTCTTTCTGTTTTCTCATTGTTAGTGTATAGGAATGCAAGGGATTTCTGTGTGTGTTAATTTTATGTCCTGCAACTTTACTATATTCATTGATTAGTTCTAGTAATTTTCTGGTGGAGTCTTTAGGGTTTTCTGTGTAGAGGATCATGTCATCTGCAAACAGTGAGAGTTTTACTTCTTCTTTTCCAATCTGGATTCCTTTTATCCCTTTTTTCTTCTTTGAACGCTGTGGCTAAAACTTCCAAAACTATGTTGAATAGCAGTGGTGAGAGTGGGCACCCTTGTCTTGTTCCTGACTTTAGGGGAAATGCTTTCAATTTTTCACCGTTGAGGATAATGTTTAACGTTTGCTGTGGGTTTATCATATATGGCTTTTATTATGTTGAGGTATGTGCCTTCTATGCCTGCTTTCTGGAGGGTTTTTATTATAAATGGATGCTGAATTTTGTCAAAGGCTTTCTCTGCATCTATTGAGATAATCATATGGTTTTTATCTTTAAATTTGTTAATGTGGTGTATCACATTGATTGATTTGTGAATATTGAAGAATCCTTGCATCCCTGGGATAAAGCCCATTTGGTCATGATGTTTGATCTTTTTAATATGTTGTTGGATTCTGTTTGCCAGAATTTTGTTGAGGATTTTTGCATCTATGTTCATCAGTGATACTGGCCTGCAGTTTTCTTTTTTTTGTGGCATCTTTGTCTGGTTTTCGTTTTAGGGTGATGGTGGCCTCATAGAATGAGTTTGGAAGTTTACCTTCCTCTGCAATTTTCTGGAAGAGTTTGAGTAGCATAGATGTTGAAAGGAAGTGAAAGTGAAGTCATTCAGTCGTGTCTGACTCTTTGTGACCCCACGGACTGTAGCCTACAGGCTCCTCCGTCCATGGGGTTTTCCAGGCAAGAATGCTGGAGTGAGTTGCCATTTAGATCTTCTCTAAATTTTTGGTAGAATTCACCTGTGAAGCCATCTGGTCCTGGGCTTTGTTTGTTGGAAGATTTTTTATTACAGTTTCGATTTCTGTGCTTGTGATGGGTCTGTTAAGATTTTCTATTTCTTTCTGGTTCAGTTTTGGAAGGTTATACTTTTCTACGGAGAAGGCAATGGCACCCCACTCCAGTACTCTTGCCTGGAAAATCCCATGGACGGAGGAGCCTGGAAGGCTGCAGTCCATGGGGTCGCTAAGAGTTGGACACGACAGAGCGACTTCACTTTCACTTTTCACTTTCATGCATTGGAGAAAGAAATGGCAACCCACTCCAGTGTTCTTGCCTGGAGAGGGAGGGGGGAGCCTGGTGGACTGCTGTCTATGGGGTTGCACAGAGTCGGACATGACTGAAGCAACTTAGCAGCAGCAGCAGCATACTTTTCTAAGAATTTGTCCATTTCTTCCAAGTTGTCCATTTTATTGGCATATAGTTGCTGAGAGTAGTCTCTTATGATCCTTTGTATTTCTGTGTTGTCTATTGTGATTTCTCCATTTTCATTTCTAATTTTGTTGATTTGATTCTTCTCCCTGTCTTTCTTGATGAGTCTGGCTAATGGTTTGTCTATTTTATTTATCTTCTCAAAGAACCAGCTTTTAGTTTTGTTGATTTTTGCTATAGTCTTCTTTGTTTCTTTTTCATTTATTTCTGCTGTAATTTTTATGTCTTTATTTCTACTAACTCTGGGGTTCTTGATTTCTTCTTTTTCTAGTTGCTTTAGGTGTAAAGTTAGGTTATTTATTTGACTTTTCTCTTGTTTCTTGAGGTAAGCTTGTATTACTATGAACCTTCCCCTTAGCACTGCTTTTACTGAATCCCATAGGCTTTGGGCTGTTGTGTTTTCCTTTTCATTCATTTCTATGCATATGTTGATTTCTTCTGTGATTTGTTGGTTATTCAGAAGTGTGTTGTTTAGCCTCCATATGTTTGTATTTTCAATAGTTTTTTTTTCCTGTAGGTGACATCTAATCTTACCACACTGTGGTCAGAAAAGATGCTTGAAATGATTTTAATTTTTTTGAATTTACCAAGGCTAGATTTATGGCCCAGGATGTGATCTATCCTGGAGAATGTTCGGTGTGCACTTGAGAAAAAGGTGAAATTCATTGTTTTTGGGTGAAGTGTCTTACAGATACCAATTAGGTCTAACTGGTCCATTGCATCATTTAAAGTTTATGTTTCTTGCTAATTTTCTGTTTAGTTGATCTATCCATAGGTGTGGGTGGGTTATTAAAGTCTCCCACATTATTGTGTTATTGTTAATTTCCCCTTTCATACTTAGCATTTGCCTTATGTATTGCAGTGCTCCTATGTTGGTGCATATATATTTATAATTGTTATATATTCTTCTTGGATTGATCCTTTGATCATTATGTAGCGTCTTTCTTTGTCTCTTTTCACAGCCTTTATTTCAAAGTCTATTTTATCCAATATGAGTATTGCTACTCCTGCTTTCTTTTGGTCTCCATTTGCATGAAATTTCTTTTTTCAGCCCTTCACTTTCAGTCTGTATGTGTCCCTTGTTTTGAGGTGGGTCTCTTGTAGACAGCATATATAGGGGTCTTGTTTTTCCATCCATTCAACCAGTCTTTGTCTTTTGGTTGGGGCATTCAACCCATTTACATTTAAGGTAATTATTGATAAGTGTGATCCTGTTGCCATGTACTTTGTTGCTTTGGGTTCAAGTTTATAAACCTTTTCTGTGTTTCCTGTCTAGAGAAGACCCTTTAGCATTTGTTGAAGAACTGGTTTGGTGGTGCTGAATTCTGTCAGCTTTTGTTTGTCTGTAAAGCATTTGATTTCTCCTTCATATATGAATGAGATCCTTGCTGGATATAGTAATCTGCGTTGTAGGTTTTTCTCTTTCATCACTTTAAGTATGTCTTGCCACTCTCTTCTGGTCTGAAGAGTTTCTATTTAAAGATCAACTGTTATCCTTATGGGAATCCCCTTGTGTGTTATTTGTTGCTTTTCCTTTGATGCTTTTAACATTTGTGCTTTGTGTTTTATTAATATGCGTCGTGGGGTGTTTTGTGTTGGGGTGTTCTACCTCAGAGGTTTATCCTGTTTGGGACTCTCTGGGTTTCTTGGACTTGGGTGGCTATTTCCTTCCACATTTTAGGGAAGTTTTCAACTATTATCTCCTCAAGTATTTTCTCATGGCCTTTCTTTTTGTTTTCTTTTTCTGGGATGATTCTTCTTCTCCTATGATTTGAATGTTGGGGTGTTTAACATTGTTCCAGAGGTCTCTGAGGTTGTCCTCGTTTTTTAAAATTCTTTTTTCTTTTTCCCTCTCTGCTTCATTTATTTCCACCATTCTATCTTCCACCTCACTTATCCTATCTTCTGCCTCAGTTATTCTACTGTTGGTTCCCTCCAGAGTGCTTTTGATCTCAGTTATTGCATTATTCATTATTGATTGACTATTTTTTATTTCTTCTAGGTCTTTTTTAAACATTTTTTGCATCTTCTCAATCCTCGTCTCTAGGCTCTTTCTCTGTAACTCCATTTTGTTTTCAAGATGTTGGATTGTCTTTACTATCATTATTCTGAATTCTTTTTCAGGTAAACTCCCTATCTCCTCCTCTTTTGTTTGGTTTGGTGGGCATTTATCATGTTCCTTTACCTGCTGAATATTTCTCTGCCTTTTCATTTTGTTTAGGTTGCTGTGTTTGGGGTGGCCTTTCTGTATGCTAGAAGATTGTGGTTCCTCTTTATTGTGGAGCCTGCTCCCTGTGGGTGGGGTTGGACTAGTGGCTTGTCAAGGGTTCCTGGTTAAGGAAGTTTGCATCAGTTAACTGGTAGGTGGAGCTGGATCTCTTCTCTCTGGAGTGAGGAAATGTCCAGTAGTGTGTTTTGAGGTGCCTGTGGGTTTGGTGTGACTTTGAGCAGGCTGTATTTTAATGCTCAGGGCTATGTTCCTGTGTTGCTGGAGAATTAGCATGGTGTGTCTTGCTCTGGAACTTGTTGGCTCTGGGGGGAGCTTGGTTTCAGTGTAGGTATGGAGGCTTTTGGATGAGCCCTTGTTGATCAATGTTCCCTGGAGTCAGGAGTTTTCTGGTGTTTTCAAGTTTTGGATTTAAGCCTCCTGCCTCTGGCTTTCAGTCTAATTCTTACAGTAGCCTCAAGACTTCTCCATCCATACAGCACAGATGATAAAACATCTAAGTTAATGGTGAAAAGATTTTCCACAGTCTGGAACACCCAAAGAGGTTCACGGAGTTACATAGAGAAGAGAAGAGGGAGGAAGGGGATAGAGGTGACCAAGAGGAGAAGAGGGGGAGTCAAAAGGGGAGAGACCAATCTAGCCAGTGATCAGTTCCCTAAGTGTTTTCCACAGCCCAGAACACCCAGATAGATTCACAGAGTTTAGAGAAGAGAGGGGGAGGGAGGAGATAGCGGTGACCTGGGGGAGAAAAGGGAGAGTCAAAAGGGGAGAGAGCAATCAACCTAGTAATCACACCCCTAAGCAAACATGGGTACTGAAGATCAGATTCTTAAAAGCACAAAATTGATAACAAATACTAAAAAGCAAAGATTAAAAATCTAGAGTAGAGGTTAGACTCTGAAAAATACAATATTATAAATACAAAACAAAATCAATCACAAAAATTATAAAAAATATACGTGAAATTTGCTTTAAAAATAGGGTCTTTTTTTGGAAGGTAATAATAGATTATAAAAATGAAAATTAAAGTAGTCATAAAGAACTTAAACATAAAAAATTTAAAAAATGATAATAGTAAAAATATTGAATGGTTTGCCTTGGAAATGAACAGAGATCATTCTGTCGTTTTTGAGATTGCATCCAAGTATTGCATTTCAGACTCTTTTGTTGACCATGATGGCTACTCCATTTCTTCTAAGGGATTCCTGCCCACAGTAGTAGATATAATGGTCATCTGAGTTAAATTCACCCATTCCAGTCCATTTTAGTTCGCTGATTCCTAGAATGTCAACATTCACTCTTGCCATCTCCTGTTTGACCACTTCCAATTTGCCTTGATTCATGGACCTGACATTCCAGGTTCCTATGCAATATTGCTCTTTACAGCATCGGACATTGCTTCTATCACAAGTCACATCCACAACTGGGTATTGTTTTTGCTTTGGCTTCATCCCTTCATTCTTTCTGGAGTTATTTCTCCACTGATCTCCAGTAGCATATTGGGCACCTACTGACCTGGGGCGTTCTTCTTTCAGTATCCTATCATTTTGCCTTTTCATACTGTTCATGGGGTTCTCAAGGCAAGAATACTGAAGTGGTTTGCCATTCCCTTCTCCAGTGGACCACATTCTGTTAGCTCTCTCCACCATGACCCGCCCGTCTTGGGTTGTCCCACGGGCATGGCTTATTTTCATTGAGTTAGACAAGGCTGTGGTCCTAGTGTGATTAGATTGACTAGTTTTCTGTGATTATGGTTTCAGTGTGTCTGCCCTCTGATGCCCTCTTGCAACACTTACTGTCTTACTTGGGTTTCTCTTACCTTGGACGTGGGGTAGCTCCTCCCGGCCACTGCCCCTGGCCTTCAATATCACAGTAATCCAAGTATATGCCCCAACCAGTAATGCTGAAGAAGCTGAAGTTGAATGGTTCTATGAATACCTCCAAGACCGTTTAGAACTAACACCCAAAAAAGATGTCCTTTTCATTATAGGGGACTAGAATGCGAAAGTAGGAAGTCAAGAAACACCTGAAGTAACAGGCAAATTGGGCCTTGGAATACGGAATGAAGAAGGGCAAACTAATACAGTTTTGCCAAGAAAATGCACTGGTCATAGCAAACACTGTCTTCCAACAACACAAGAGCAGACTCTCCACATGGACATCACCAGATGGTCAACACTGAAATCAGATTGATTATATTCTTCGCAGCCAAAGATGGAGAAGGTCTATACAGTCAACCAAAACAAGACCAGGAGGAACTGACTGTGGCTCAGATCATGAACTCCTTATTGCCAAATTCAGACTTAAATTGAAGAAAGTAGGGAAAACCACTAGACAATTCAAGTATCACCTAAATCAAATCCCTTATGATTATACAGTGGAAGTGAGAAATAGATTCAAAGGATTAGATCTGATAAACAGAGTGCCTGATGAATGGATGGAGGTTTGTGACATTGTACAGGAGACAGGGATCAAGACCATCCCCATGGAAAAGAAATACAAAAAAGCAAAATGGCTGTCTGGGGAGCCCTTACAAATAGCTGTGAAAAGAAGAGAAGCAAAAAGCAAAGGAGAAAAGGAAAGATATAAGCATCTGAATGCAGAGTTCCAAAGAATAGCAAGAAGAGATAAGAAAGTCTTCCTCAGCGATCAATGCAAAGAAATAGAGGCAAACAATAGAATGGGGAAGCCTAGAGATCTCTTCAAGAAAATTAGAGATACCAAGGGAAGATTTCAGAAAATATTAAGAAGAGGTGGCAGGAATACACAGAAGAGTTATACAAAAAAGATCTTCACGACCCAGATAATCACGATGGTGTGATCACTGACCTAGAGCCAGACATCCTGGATTGTGAAGTCAAGTGGGCCTTAGAAAGCATCACTATGAACAAAACTAGTGGAGGTGATGGAATTCCAGTTGAGCTCTTTCAAATCCTGAAGGTTGATGCTGTGAAAGTGCTGCACTCAATGTGCCAGCAAATTTGGAAAACTCAGCAGTGGACACAGGACTGGAAAAGGTCAGTTTTCATTCCAATCCCAAAGAAAGGCAATGCCAAAGAATGCTGAAACTACCACACAACTGCACTCATCTCACACACTAGTAAAGTAATGCTCAAAATTCTCCAAGCCAGGCTTCAACAATACATGAACCGTGAATTTCCAGGTGTTCAAGCCGGTTTTAGGAAAGGCAGAGGAACCAGAGATCAAATTGCCAACATCTGCTGGATCATGGAAAAAGGAAGAGAGTTCCAGAAAAACATCTATTTCTGCTTTATTGACCATGCCAAAGCCTTTGACTGTGTGGATCACAATAAACTGTGGAAAATTCTGAAAGAGATGGGAATAGCAGAGCACCTGAACTGCCTCTTGAGAAATCTGTATGCAGGTCAGGAAGCAAGAGTTAGAACTGGACATAGAACAACAGACTGGTTCCAAATAGGAAGAGACGTATGTCAAGGCTGTATATTGTCACCCTGCTTATTTAACTTCTATGCAGAGTACATCATGAGAAACGCTGGACTGGAAGAAGCACAAGCTGGAATCAAGATTGCCGGGAGAAATATCAATAACCTCAGATATGCAGATAACACCACTCTTATGGCAGAAAGTGAAGAGGAACTAAAAAGCCTCTTGATGAGAGTGAAAGAGGAGAGTGAAAAAGTTGGCATAAAACTCAACATTCAGAAAACAAAGATTATGGCATCTGGTCCCATCACTTTATGGGAAATAGATGGAGAAACAGTGGAAACAGTGTCAGACTTTATTTGTTTGGGCTCCAAAATCACTGCAGATGGTGATTGCAGCCATGAAATAAAAAGACACTTCCTCCTTGGAAGAAAAGTTATGACCAACCTAGATAGCATATTGAAAAGCAGAGACATTACTTTGCCAACAAAGGTCCGTCTAGTCAAGGCTATGGTTTTCCTATGGTCATGTATGGATGTGAGGGTTGGACTGTGAAGAAAGCTGAGTGCTGAAGAATTGATGCTTTTGAACTATGGTGTTGGAGAAGACTCTTGAGAGTCCCTTGGACTGCAAGGAGATCCAACCAGTCCATTCTAAAGGAGATCAGTCCTGGGTGTTCTTTGGAAGGAATGATGCTAAAGCTGAAACTCCAATACTTTGGCCACCTCATGCGAAGAGTTGACTCATTGGAGAAGACTCTGATGCTGGGAAGGATTGGAGGCAGGAGGAAAAGGGAACGACAGAGGATGAGATGGCTGGATGGCATCACTGACTCGATGGACGTGAGCCTGAGTGAACTCTGGGAGTTGGTGATGGACAGGGAGGCCTGGCATCCTGCAATTCATGGGGTTGCAAAGAGTCGGACACGACTGAGTGACTGAACTGAACTGAACTGAACTGAATAGTAAAAACATATCTAGGAATTTCTCTGGTGCTGTTGAACGCAGTGTGGGGTCAGTTCAGTTTCAGATAATTCCCTGTTCCAGCTTATACTTCTTCTCAAGGTCTATAGGCCCCTTCCAATTCTTAGTCAATGCTAACTACTGTTTAATCTGTTGCACCTGTCATTTCCAGAGTGGTTCCCTCTTCTTTGTTTATTTTGGCTTCCTCTATTTGCAAGTCTCTTCAGTGTCTAATTTCCACCCTGACACAAGCGGGCAAAGGTGGTCACTTATTTAGCTTCACTTGTTCAGTTGTGCTGTGGGGAGGGAGGGACACTGCAAACAAATACAGCTAGTGCATTTGGGGAGTGCTCACAGTATATGAACCACACGGGGTTTGCCCCAGCTCACGGCATGTGTGCTTTCCCAGTGTTGCTCTGCAGGGAAACTGTCCAAAGTGGACCCTGAGTTTTGTGCACTTCCCAGGTCTAAGCTGCTCAGGTTCAGGTTCTTGGGTACTCCACAAAGGCACAGACTCAGTTGGGCATGCGTTTGGTGCCCTTCCCAGGTCCGAGCAGCTCAGGTGACCAGGTACTTGGCAAGCACACTGTCCCAGGTGGGCTCTGTGTCTTAATCACCTCCCCAGCCCCAGCTGCTGGGTTTTCTGGGTGTGCCATGAGAGCACCATCTCAGATATGCTGTGTGTCTCCTCTGGGGAGCTGATCTCTGGCTGCGGCCCTCTTGGCAAATGTCAACTGTCCATGATCCCAGGAAGACTTGGTTAGCAAGTGGGAGCCTGCTCACAGTTTGGTGGAGGATGCTGTCTCTGGGGCTGAGATTACCCCTTGCCTTCCAGTTCTGGCTGTAGCCCACCTGCCTCTCTGCCTCCAGAGATGGGATGGGCAGGTCCTCGGCTGGCTAGCTCTCCTTTGGTATTCACTCAGTCCTTCGTTCTATGAGCTGGTCAGGCTGTGCCTCAGGTTAGAGCTTTTCGTGGGAATGTTCTCTCTATCTCTCACTCTGTTTTTTTTTTCCTCTCTCTGGCGATCCCACTGTTTTGGTTGCTATCTCACTGTTAGCAAGACTCAGACTGTCCTCAGGGCTTTCAGGCCAAGTTCTTACCCTAAGCAATGCAGCGCGCACCTCCCTATTCAGCCCACGCTTGCTGGTGGTGGATGCAAGCGTCTGGGCTACTTCTCCCCTGGGAGTTGCGGTTAGGTGTGTATTCTGTGGGTTTTTTTTTTTTCCCTCCCAGTTATGTTGCCCTCTGAGATTACAAAACTCCCCACAGACCCACAGGTGAGAGTGTTTCCTGGTGTTTGGAAACTTTTTCTCCTTCACAACTCCCTCCGTGGGACAGGTCTCCATCCCTAACTTTTGTCTCTCTTTTTTTCTTTTATATTTTGTCCTACCTCCTTTTGAAGAGAATGGGCTGCCTTTCTGGGTGTCTGGTGTCTTCTGTCAGTGTTCAGAAGTTGTTTTGTGAAAGTTGCTCAACATTCAAATGAACTTTTGATGAATTGTGGGGGAGAAAGTGGTCTCCCCATCCTATTCCTCGGCCATCTTAGTACCACCCCTCTGTGTGTGTTTTATGTTGTAATCAGCCTATGAGGCTAAAGAAAAGAACATTTTAATGGCTGCAAATACACGAATTCTTGTATTCTTTGCCAACATGTAATGTGTAAATTTTGATGGTTCGTCTGCACACATAAACTATAGACAAAGTCATAATTCTGTTGCAAGATCATGAGGCACAAGTGATAAGAACTAGATGCAAATCACTTGACTTTCATAAGTCACAGGTTCACTTTTGAAATAAAGTAGAAGTTGGAGGCAAAAATAATGAACGTTGCTAATTCTTGAACACCTATGAAGCACCAGGCATTCTTCTAGGTTCATTAAAATGTTATTTCCACAAAATAGTAGACTTTTAAAACATAATTCTAAGGAGGAGAACTCTGAAAGTCAAAATGCTTAAGAAACTCCCCTCAAGCTCACAATTATGCCAGTAATTCAGTGAGTGGGATGAGAAATGAGGACAGTCACAGAGGAAGAAGGGATGGTTGCCTGGAAGACTGCAGGATTCCCGTGCAAAGTTAGCTGACCCAGTTTCCAGTAGCTGGTGATGTCCATTAAGAGGATTTTCTCGTCTGTGCCTTAGCTAAGTGAGGAAAAGTATGAGAGATTACAAGCATATAGAGAAAAAAATCATTTTCTACTCCTCCCCAAGCCTAGACACTTCAATGAGCAGATTACTGAGAACTTAAACAGTATATATCTTAGCAAATTTTACCCAGGCAGTGATGATGTTCAGTACCATTTTGTTTCATTTTTAAAAATTACCAGAAAACGTAATCTAGTTGTTGTTGCTGTTCAGTAGCTAAGTTTTGTCCAACTCTTTGTGACCCCATGAGCTGCAGCATGCCAGGCTTCCCTAAACTTCACCGTCTCCAGGAGGTTTGCTCAAACCCATGGTCCATTGAGTCAGTGATGCCATCCAGCCATCTAATCCTCTAGTCAGATTACTAAAAATACTTTGTCACTAAAGAATCTTTCAAAAAGTTCTCTTTTATAGTTGCACTTTTTAAAAAACCCAGTATCTGAGGCACTAAAATGCAACATCCTTCCTCTATTTAAGTTTTTAAAAAGATTTAAAAAGCAGCGTCCCCACAGCCGCTTGTCTTGATTTTCTTCCACTATGGTGTAAACTGATGGTGGGCTTCCATCGCCATCTGGTGGACTATGTGTAGATGTGTTGCAAGACCCTAGAGACGAGTGGGGAGAAGGCAATGGCACCCCACTCCAGTACTCTTGCCTGGAAAATCCCATGGATGGAGGAGCCTGGAAGGCTGCAGTCCATGGGATCGCTGAGGGTCGGAAACGACTGAGCGACTTCACTTTCACTTTTCACTTTCATGCATTGGAGAAGGAGATGGCAACCCACTTCAGTGTTCTTGCCTGGAGAATCCCAGGGACGGGGGAGCCTGGTGGGCTGCCATCTATGGGGTTGCAGAGAGTCGGACACGACTGAAGCCTCTTAGCAGCAGCAGCAGAGTTGAGTGGACCACTTGAGTAGGCAACTTGGCAAACCAGTTAAATCACAGTTCCTGCACTCTGGGTGGAGCTGGATAAAATAGTCTCAGTTTGGAACCTCTCTTGAAAGAAGGAGCTATATGTGTTTGAGCTCTAGGAGGCCATTGACAACCTTAGGGAATGCTTTTTAACAGCTTTTCCTCCCTTGCCTGTGATTCCATCATGGTTATCAGGGAAGGAAAGAAAGGAGGAAAAGGATGAAAGGCAACTGTGAGCAGGAAGACTGAAGCAGAAGACATGCCAAGAGGAGGAACAGAGAACACTCCTGCCCGCTGGGGACAGGTGACAAAGGACCTGATTACAGCTCGTTTCAGTTACCACTGCAGTTCTGCTCCTTATAGGAATAATCTCCCCTCCTTTCCATTTAAGATACTTTGTTTCTTGTAGTCAAATGAGTTTAAACTGACACCCCCCCTCCCAGGTTCTTGCATGACTCTGGATAAAATTATTAAAGGAAATGTCTTCAGACCCAGTTCAAAAGTCAATCCCCCCGTCTCACTATTACAGTTTAGTCACCTTGTATGGGCTTGGAATTGTTTCATACAGTAAATATTTCAAAAGTGCTTGCTCTGTGCAATGCACAGTGCTTGTCAGTCCTAGGAATGCAAAGACTAGTAGGAGATAATAGTTTCTTAGTGGGCTTCCCTGGTGGCTCTGTCGGTAAAGAATCCACCTACAATGAGGGAGACCTGGGTTCAATCCCTGGATTGGGAAGATCCCCTGGAGGAGGGCATGGCAACCCACTCCAGTACTCTTGCCTGCAGAATCCCCATGGACAGAGGAGCCTGGTAGGCTTCAGTCCAGGGGGTCGAAAAGAGTCGGACATGACTGAACGACTAAACACAATAGTTTCTTGGGGAGAGGAAATAACATACAAAGATAATAATAGGTAACCAGTTCCATGACAGAAGTATAAGAAAAGTGATCTGTGACAAAGAAAAGTGCAATTTATTCAGATTAAAAAGATTTACCAATGCTGAAATGCTAACAAAGTTGTTACCATCTGAAGATATGGTGTAGAATAAAATATAATCTTATAGTTTAAGGAGCTTAAGTTTTATCACAAAGATAAATGTAAATGTATTTGGCAGCCAAAGGAGCACCAAACCATGTGTTTAAGGGGCACATCTGAGAAGGCACCCAGAGAGGAGATATCTAAATAGGATTAGATGAAGATGGGTTAGAAGAAAAGATTTCACAGAGGAAACTTGCAAATACAAAATGCTGGTATTGAAACAGTTCTCTCAGCAACATTAGATATTAACTTTCAGATTCTGTTACTTTCCACTTTTCTGTTTTTCTTCTTACCTGTCTGGCTCCTTCTTTTTTATTAAGTGTAATTTTTTTTGAGCTATGGTTGATGCACAGTATCACAGAAGTTCTAAGCATAGAACATAGTGATTCACAATTAGTAAAGGCTATACTCTGTTTATAGTTTTTTAAATAAAATATTGGCTGTATTCTCTGTGTCTATTCTATTGTTTACAAATAAAATATTATTTATTTTGTAAACAATAGTTTGTACTTTTAATCCCTACCCCTATTATGCCCCTCCCTTCTCCCCCATCTCCCTTGGTAACCACTAGTTTGTTCTCTATATCCATGAAGTGAATCTGTTTCCTAGTTGTTATATTCATGAGTTTGTTGTATTTTTTTTTTTAGATTCCATGTACAAGTGGTATCATAGAGTAGTTGTCTTTCTCTAACTTATTTCACTTAGCATAATACCCTCTGTAATATCTTTTCCTTTTACCTGTCAGGCTTCTTCTCAGTCTTCTTGGTCCTGAGTTTTTTTCCCTTCTCTTTCCTCACTCTGTTGTTAGGAGTGTTTTAACTAACAAGTGCATCTCCTGAGACCTGAGCTGTGATTAGTGATCACTGCGGATCAGCTCATGTCTGTGCCCTCCATCACGTTCTCCATCACCTGGAGGGGGCTGCTGTGGCTCATGCCCTCTAACAGTTCCATTGCCACCAGGATTCCTGCGGCAGCCACATGTCTCCTTGAGGGACGCCTCCAAGCCTAGGGTACGGAGGCCTCTAAATTTTGAAATTTCCTTCCTTGCTCACTTTCCATTGATTTTAAACATGGTAGCTGCTATCTGCAGTTGCTATTTCTGTGTCCTTAGAATCCTCTTATATCTCCATTTGTGTGTATGTGTGTGTGTGTGTGTTAGTTGCTCAGTCTGACTGTTCACAACCCCATGCATTATAGCTGACCAGGCTCCTTTGTCCATGGAATTCTCCAGGCAAGAATTCTGGAATGAGTTGCCATGCCCTTCTCCAGTGGATCTTCCCAACCCAGGGATTGAACCCAGGTCTCCTGCATTGCAGGCAGATGCGTTGCTGTCTGAGCCACCAGAGAGGGCCATCTCCCTTAGTAGATCCCTACATTTTACTACTTAACTTTTATATTAAACTTTTCTGGTTAAATAACTGACACAGTTTTTGTCTCCTGATTGGAACTTGGGTGATGGAATGAGGCTGAGAGAGGAGTTGGGAATGATTGCAAATAGCACAAACCACAACAAAAGAGAATTAAGTGGTTTGACTTCATAAAAGTTAAGGACTTCTCTGATAGACGTTGTTAAGACAATGAAAAAACTAAACAACAAGTCCTACTGTACTGCCCAGAGAACTATATTCAATATTCTGTAATAAACCATAATGGAAAAGAGTATTTAAATAGTGTATATCCTGAAATACGATGGCATCACTGACTCGATGGACATGCGTTTGAACAAGCTCCAGGAGTTGATGATGGACAGGGAAGCCTGGAATGAAGCAGTCCACGGGGTTGCAGAGAGTTGGACTCGACTGAGCGACTAAACGGAACTGAATTTTTCCCACCCCACCCACAGTTTGAAGCTTTCCTCAAATATACTGAAGAATCTTAACAATTAATCACTGAATGATTGCAAAGTTGACCAGGGTTTAGGTTTAAATTCCAAAGAACTGCTGATTTGAAGGAGTGCCTAAGAAGCTTTGCAAATAAACACATTGTCTGAAATGTTCCCTCCCTTTCCCTTTGTCTTGCAAGTTTACATAAGTCTGTTTCAATATGTCAGTAGCAGTATGAATAGGATCCTCTATTCATTTGAGGTGAGGCAGTTGAAGGGTACATATTTATCTTGCTTTCACGTGTTTATCAGCTTCTCTTTCTTCACATCTACTCACCTAAGGGCCCTTGCTTTTCTGTCTGCCACTGATACAGTACTTGCTGATATCCCCTCTGCCTTGTCAATATTCTTTTTAAAAAAATTATTTATTTATCTATTTATTTTTGCTGCACTGGGTATTTGTTGCTTTGCACAGGCTTTTCTCTAGTTATGGCTAGCGGGGGCTACTCTTCATTGAGGTGCAAGAGCTTCTCTTTGTGGTGGTTTCTCTTGTTGCAGAGAATGGGCTCTGAGCCCCCAGGCTTCAGGAATTACAGCTTGTAGGCTCTAGAGCACAGGCTCAGTGGCTGTGCGCGGGCTTAGCTGCCCCTTGACGTGTGGAATCTTCCCAGGCCAGAGATCCAACCTGTGTCCCCTGCATTGGCAGGCAGCTTCTTATCCACTGTGCCACCACGCCTCTTTTTCTTTTTCTTTTTTTTTGTTAGGCCATGAATCATGTGGGATCTTTGTTCCTTGACCAGGGATCAAACCTGTGCCCCTGCATAGGGAGTGCAGAGTCTTAACCAACGAACCACCAGGGAAGGCCTTCCTTTTCTTTTTTGACCAGTCTCACAACGTTTCCCACATCTGTTATGCTTTAGAGGGGACCTTTGTCTGAAAATAGAAGTTCTTTCAGGCCATGAGATGAATTTCTAGTAAAAGCAAATGAATGAAAATATAGCAAGAAATGACATTTCACAAGGAAGTTGCCCTGAAAGTGGGCTGTTGTAGTAAAAAGAGGCCAATGCCCGGCCCTTAGTCCCCACGGCCTGATCACTTCCACCCCTCAGGACTCCATCACATCATGTGGTCGGCTGCTTGATCCTCAGCAGACTGTGGGGATTACACTATGAACATTGGCACTTGTTACACGGCAAGTGCAAACAGCTGGGTTTTTTGCTGTTCATCCACTGCCAAGATATTACTCCTCATAAGGCCTTTTAACTGCTTTTGCAGTTAGTAACATCAGCGACTGGGAAATCAAACATTTTATCTAGTGGTTTGTTAACGCAATGCTATTTTCCAGATGTTTTCTAGAGCTGTTCCTCAGATGTTGATTTGTGATGGCGTTGATATTTTCTTTCTATAGCCTTTTATTATTTTTAAGCAGTGATATTTAACTTCGTTAGGTGAAATGTCCTTTCCAAACTCTTTGTTTCTGATGACATACAGTTATTTTGTGCCTCGTGTTAATCCCACAAACTATGGGACTTGGCCCAGTTGCAGACAGGACCAGACAATAGAGGCTTTAGAGGAAATGCTGCACCAGATTTTGGCTTCTATCGAGGCTACCAGATACATAATGGATTGTAGGCCCAGGAAATTTTAGGCCCAGGGAGATTATTTACTCAGATCTTCCCTTTATTCACAAACCATAGCTAGAAGTTGTAGATGCTAAATTATCTTTATTCTGGGCCACACAACTAGTTGTCAATAAAATGAGAACTAGAACCCAAATCTCCCAGATACATGTGTGTGTGTGTGCTAAGTCACTTCAATTGTGTTCAACTCTTTGTGACCCTAAGGACTGTACCCCACCAGGTTCCTCTGTCCATGGGCATTCTCCAGGAAAGAATACTGGAGTGGGTTGCCATGCCCTTCTCCAGGGATCTTCCCCACCCAGGAATCGAACCTGAGTCTCCTGCATTGCAGGCCGATTCTTTACCACTGAGACATGGGGAAAGATCTCTCCTAGGTACAGGGGAGAGGAAATCTTTTTTTTTAATTCTTTCCACCTGAAGGCATATGTGTAAATTTGTTTGTCCCTTTCAGTGGTCCAAGGCACATTCACTGACAAAGAAGTCTCTTGGCAGCATTTTGAAAAGGGAGGACAAACTCTTGCTGCCCCGGTCTACAGGAACCGTCACTCTTCCCCAGCGAGCCGCCCTGAGTGTCTCTACCACCTGCCCACTCTTCTTATAGGCTGGCACCAAGATATCACACAGATGGACCGATTCCCCTGCAAAGCTGTTTTGCCAAGAATGGTTCCTGTTTCTCTACTCTCTCAAAACCTCCTTTCTCCCCACAAGCTGTCTCCTAGATCACGCAAACCTACCAAGTTTCCCTGAAAGTGTTGTGATCATCTATTTCTCCATCCCTCATGAGAGAGAGAGAAGAAGGAATCAAGATCAGGATGCTATGAGGCAGAAACGTTTTAAAAGTTTGACAGCAGTTTATAAATAACACGGGGTGGATGCAGCCCACAGTAGGAAGTATATATATACAGGAAACACCATCATCAAAAAACGTCTTCCTTTAAAAGGAAGGATGACAGTATACAGCCCCAAATCCCCGAAAGCTTAACAGAAATTCTCATAAAACTGTAGGTAGGCTTACATTCTATGACATAAGTTTTAAACTCTGGTTCTGGACCGAAAACATCAACCTGCTTTAGGTCTTCCCATAGACACTTCAGAGCTACAGAAAAATGCAGTTGATCAGCAAAACACTTTAAGATTCAGCTGTAACTATAAACTGTCAACTTGAGGGTAACTGGTAAAGTAATTTGTGGTCTTTTTGGGTCTGATTTAATTCATGATATTTCTCTGCAGCTAGCTTTACAGGAGAACCTGAAGCACAGCTGCTGCATTGTAAACCCACAAAGTGAAATAAGCAGTGTCCAGGAGAAGGCAATGGCACCCCACTCCAGTACTCTTGCCTAGAAAATCCCATGGGCAGAGGAGCCTGGTAGGCTGCAGTCCATGGGGTTGCAAAAAGTCGGACACGACTGAGTGATTTCACTTTCACTTTTCACTTTCATGCATTGGAGAAGGAAATGGCACCCCACTCCAGTGTTCTTGCCTGGAGAATCCCATGGATGGAGGAGCCTGGTGGGCTGCAGTCCATGGGGTCTCGAAGAGTCGGACACGACTGAGCGACTTCACTTTCACTTCTCACTTTCATGCATTGGAGAAGGAAATGGCAACCCACTCCAGTGTTCTTGCCTGGAGAATCCCAGGGACAGTGGAGCCTAGTGGGCTGCCATCTATGGGGTTGCACAGAGTCGGGCACCACTGAAGTGACTTAGCAGCAGCATCGGCAATAGCAGCAGCTGACACAAGGCTTCTGAAAGCCTTATAATCTTCTGGTGTTGGAAGTGTCTTTTGTTCTAGTGAGGTGATTCTCTCTCTTTTTAATAAATAAGTTACTTATTTTTTAACTGTGCCCTACTGCGTGTGAAATCTTAGTTCCTCGACCAGGGATCAAACTAGTGCCCTCTGTACTGGGAGCACAGTCTTAACCACTGAACAGCCAGAGAAGTCCCTCTAAAGAGAGGATTCTAGGTGGATTCCTGGATGATTCTTGGAAGGGGACTGGTCACCAGAAAGACCAAGCCATGATAAGAATCTTAGAATGTTCAGCTCACAACCTCTCCTTCTCCAGAGAGAGATGAGAGGGGCTAGACACAGAATTAATATTTGGTCATGCCTAGATGAAGAAACCTCCACAAAATCCCAATCATATGGGGTTAAGATTGCTTTCAGAATGGTGAACAGATCCACACACTGGGAGGGTGACCCACTTCAACTGCAAGGAAACAGAAGCTTCTAAGCTCAGGACCCTCCCAGACTCCGCCTCAGTTCAGTTCAGCTCAGTTCAGTCGCTCAGTGGTGTCCGACTCTTTGCGACCCCATGAATCGCAGCACGCCAGGCCTCCCTGTCCATCACCATCTCCCAGAGTTTACTCAGACTCACATCCATTGAGTCAGTGTTGCCATTCAGCCATCTCATCCTCTGTTGTCCCCTTCTCCTCCTGCCCCAATCCCTCCCAGCATCAGAGTCTTTTCCAATGAGTCAACTCTTCGCATGAGGTGGCCAAAGTACTGGAGTTTCAGCTTTAGCATCATTCCTTCCAAAGAACACTCAGGGCTGATGTCCTCTAGAATGGACTGGTTGGATCTCCTTGTAGTCCAAGGGACTCTCAAGAGTCTTCTCCAACACCACACTTCAAAAGCATCAATTCTTCGGTGCTCAGCTTTCTTCAC
>NW_011494961.1:7383625-7389593 GCF_000754665.1 Bison bison bison
GACCACTGGAAAAACCATAGCCTTGACTAGATGGACCTTTGTTGACAAAGTAATGTCTCTGCTTTTGAATATGCTATCTAGGTTGGTCATAACTTTTCTTCCAAGGAGTAAGCGTCTTTTAATTTCATGGCTGCAGTCACCATCTGCAGTGATTTTGGAGCCCAAAAAGATAAAGTCTGACACTGTTTCCACTGTTTCCCCATCTATTTCCCATCCTTTATCATATCCTTCAATACTGGTAAATGTTTCCTGAGTTGTATGATCCACTCTAGGAAAGTAAAAAACCTCCAGGAGAGGGTTATGAGAACCCCTGACTTATCAACAACTTGGACAGAAGTTCTGGGTAACTTGGGGTCCATCTGAAGGGAGGGACAGTCACATGGGAGTGAGCCCTTAATCTGTGGAATGAGATGCTGTCTCCAAGTAGGCAGTGTCAGAATTGAGTTAAATTGTAAGACAATTGGCTGGTGTCAATGAATTGCCTGGTTGGGGGAAAACAGCCATATCTGGTATCAGAAGTGCTATGAGTCTGGTAGAAGCATGAGAGTGAAGGAGACGCACAGAAGGGGGAAAAATGAGTTTTTCCCAATACATATTTTCTATTTCAAATAACCTTTGAAAATGCAAAATTCATCTCTAGCTCACAGGTTGTGCAAAAACAGGCTTCACACTGGCTTTAGCTTGCAGACCCCTCCTATCCAGTCCATAGTACCCAGATCAGTGCTTTGTGGATATAGACTTTAACCGAGAAATATCTGATTAATTTCATGAGTGATTACATGATGAGTGCTCGAGGGATGCTGCTGTTCTTTGCCTCTTGCAAAGGACTCCGTTTTGTGCCCTCACACTCTGCACCAGAATCTAAGTCCAGAATCTCTCCAGTGTGTCTAATTCTAGGAACAAGCTGCATGAAGTCCCCAGAGCGTAGAGCCAGAAATGAGGTGCTTCTTCCACACAACTAGGCTTTGATCCAAACTAGCAGGGGAGCTGTGTGCAGTTAGGTTCAATTATTCTGGGGAGAAAAGTGGTGAGAGTATTAGAACAATATTATTATTATTGCATTTGGATGGCAGGTATTCATGTTTCTCCATGAATGTGTAAAATCCTCCCTTCCATGCTGATTTTAATTGAATTCTGACAAATCCAACTTTCCTGAGGCAAGAGAAAATGAGAATGTTGGTATTAGCATAGCTTTCCCCCTTGTTAACTGTATTTACATATCAACTCCTGGGACAGCATACATTATTTTCTCCTTTGTGCCTAGGTTTTATCACAGCAGCACCAATTAGCTCTGTTAAGCATCTTTCTACAGATACACAGGAATGTGAGAGATTTTTACTACCAACAATTCAGGCATTGGCTCTGCTTCTCCTATAAAGTCAGTTTTAGGAAATAATTAATATGACATTAAATTTGAAGCACAGACTATATGTGTACCTTTACACATTTCACATACTTCTCTCTTCTCTTTAAATACTCAAAGATTGTGAGGTTGATTATCATTGTTTATTTCAGGTGAACTCTATACATTCACACATTTGCTCACTAGAGCAATGATGGGATATAAAATCATCAGTAGTATCCATATAAATTGCATTCCTTAGCCGATTTCTTACTCTGAAAGGTAGAGATGTTTCTTAGCTGAAAAGTACAAAAATGTCCAGTAGGTGTTGCTGTTGTACACTGAATTAGCCAGGAGAGCTTGCTGCTGCTAAGTCACTTCAGTCGTGTCCGACTCTGTGTGACCCCAAAGATGGCAGCCCCCAGGTTCCCCCATCCCTGGGATTCTCCAGGCAAGAACACTGGAGTGGGTTGCCATTTCCTTCTCCAATGCATGAAAATTGAAAAGTGAAAGTGAAGTCATTCAGTCGTGTCCGACTCGTAGCGACCCCATGGACTGCAGCCTACCAGGCTCCTCCATCCATGGGATTTTCCAGGCAAGAGTACTGGAGTGAGGTGCCATTGCCTTCTCTAGCCAGGAGAGCTTAAAGAAGTACAAATAATAATTCCACAAGTTGGTTATCATGATTGTTTAAGCAAGTACTATTGGGAAGACAAGAGAATAAATGGTACCTAACTTATTTTTATGTAATTTTGAAGACATTGTAATTTGAAACATTTGTTTCATATACAGAAAGTAGTGAGAAGAACAGCTAAAAAAGAAAATTTTTATTTTCTTAATTTAAATAACCTTAATTTTCACTTTTATTAAAATAACTAAAAGGAATCTATAAAATAGAAATTATAGGGAATGCAAAAAATCATAAATAAGGAACATGCATAGACTATAGACAACACTACTTTTAACAATGTTGAAAAAAATTTTGTTAATATAATGATTCTTAGTCTGAAAATCTGGTAAAATTCTGTGGCAGTCAAACTAAGTCTGGAAAGAAAGAAAACCTCAATTCTGATTCTGGTTCAAAACTCAAGATGTAATCATTTTATCTGTAGGCTTATAGAGTAGTAACAGTTGCCAAAACCTCAAGTGTAAACTGTACCTTTAATGACCTGCACTTCCATTTACCTCTTATGATGAGCTGTTGGAAGTTGTATGATGTGGCTCGTTCTATAGATACATAATTTGTGTACTTGTTTTGGCTGTGCTGTGTCTTCGTTGCTGAGTGGGCTTTGCTCTAGTTGCGGTGCGTGAGGCTTCCTCGCTACTTGTGGAGCCCTGGCTTCTCACCGTGGTGGCTTCTCTTATTGCAGAGCACAGGCTCTAGGGTGCTGTGGCTTGCAGCACACAGGCTCAGTGGTTGTGGCTTGTGGGCTTTCTTTCGTTGCTCTGCTGCATATGTAATCTTCACTGACTAGGGAGCAAACCTGTGTCCTCCTGCATTGGCACACGGATTTTTATCCACTGTACCACCAGGGAAGTCCTATGGTGTGGCTAGTTATGACAACACTCCAGACAAGTTGAAGAAGGCTAAGAGGCAATAAGATCTTCCATCTATTAAATATTAGTATGCATGCGTGCTCAGTTGCTCAGTCACGTCCGACTCTGTGCAACCCTATTGACTGCAGCTCGCCAGGTTCCTCTGTCCATGAGATTCTCCAGGCAAGAATACCGGAGTGGGCTGCTATGCTCTTATTAGTATAGTCACTACAGTTGTTATAGAAAGGAAAGTTTGAAACTACTTGAATTATTTTTCTTTTCACAGTAGTTTCCATGTTATGGGGAAGGAGAGTTAATCAAGCTGTGGACCGTGCACCTTTTCGCTCCTGAGCAGGGACGCCCACAATGAGAGTATTGCTGCTGCTCTGGTACTTCCCGCTCATGGAACAAGTTTGCAAGGTCTGGGCAGTGATTCATAGTTCAGGAAAGACACACCTTCCAGAGGTAATGATGAAGAAAGAAGGATATTATATGTTTAGTCTCTGCTATTTTTATCCTTCTGGTTTTCAGTTAAATTGTGACTTACAATTGTTTGTTTATGGTGACCCATTAATTCATCAAACAGAAGCTCCATTTGAGTCAAAGACTTTTTTCCAAACTTAGAAAATGAGTCTATATGTTCTTATACTTTCCTTGTAGTATACTCTTTCATTTTAATAGTATTCAAAGTCTATCCAATAGGCCTGGACTCAACTTGAATAAAAATATATAGAGTTTCACATGAATAGGTAAATAGTATTTTCATTAAAAATGAGCACATATAAAGACCCAATTTTTTTCCTCCCCATCCCGGCCCTTGATAATATGCACTAAAAATTACTATCGTACTTAGGAATATTTTTAAAGATTGAAGCTGACCTGATTGGTATTGAAATATTTGAACATTCTGGTTGTGTCATATGGCAGGAGCCATGTGCCATGTAAAAATATCATTTGTATATTTAATTGTGCATAATTTCTTTAGCATCTGCCTCTCCCTCCAGGCTGCAAACACCCAAGAACTCTTTTATAAAAAGTGTCTGTACAAGTGGATACTTAAACATTTTTGTAGATTGGACTAGCAAAAGAATCAGTAAAGATAAACGCTGCTGTATTAAACATATGCAATATTAGGCAAGGTTAAATACAATCTTAGTTTAAAAATAATTTTTGACACGTTAATCAATCAGAATATTCTGAAAAGTAAGTGCTGCCATCCATTCATAGGAGAATTTAAGATGCAAAAGAACTTACAGTCTTGGTTGTTTCTTATTTTCCAGCTCCTTCACACCTCTTTCAGAATACAGATTTCAGCACCTTGTTTCTTGTCTATGCTGTTTCATAATGATAAACCCAACACTTGGATAACAGACAGTTGCAGAATACTTTCTGTTTTAATCTTTAGCCTCCAGTCAATGGCACCCCACTCCAGTACTCTTGCCTAGAAAATCCCATGGACGGAGGAGCCTGGAAGGCTGCAGTCCATGGGGTCTCTGAGGGTTGGACACGACTGAGTGACTTCACTTTCACTTTTCACTTTCATGCATTGGAGAAGGAAATGGCAACCCACTCCAGTGTTCTTGCCTGGAGAATCCCAGGGATGGGGGAGCCTGGTGGGCTGCTGTCTATGGGGTTGCACAGAGTCAGACACAACTGAAGTGACTTAGCTGCACACTAGATATGCCAAGACCATGAAAATACCAAGTGATTTACTTGATGCCACGAAGTATGTAGTGCATACTTTCTTGTGCTTGATGTACTATATTCTATACACACTATAATGTTTTATTCCTCTGTGCCTTTGTTAATGACAATCTTTCTAGTTTGAATGCTTTTCCCTTCCTTCTTCTCTGGGTAATCACTATTCATTCCTTAAGACATCACCTACCCTATAAAGCTTTACCTGAGCCAAAAGGCTGGAGTCCCATAAGACTGTACATAGCTGTGTAACAGAACTTAGCCATTTTATTTTAGTACATATAAACACTATCTGTTTATGTATCCAAATGTCCCACTGGACTATGAACTCCTCAAAGTAAAGCAATCAGAAGAAAACTGGCCCTTATTTCCATTATCAAATATACCAGCCTACCTGAGTGTACACCTAAATATTCGGTCTTACTTCCTAGCAGAATGAGTGGACTGCCATTGATTCATTAAGGCCAATCCATCTATTCGGACACTTTTGCACTTGATTTATAGTTTGTTTAGTTACAGAATCCTAGTTTGGAAATAATTTTCAATTATTAGACTTTTTGAGGGCATTGCTTCATTTCTTTTTGTTTCCAGTACTGCTGAGAAATCCAAATTTTCCCTACCATTCCTTTAAAAAAAAAAAACAAACTCCACATTACAGAAAATGTTAATATCTACAATGAGCACAAATGAATCCTTACCTGCTATCTTTCTGCTCCCAAAGTTATCAATTCACAGCTGATTATGTTGGATCTAGTTCTTCTCTCCTCCACAGTTGCCTTTTTTTTTCTCTTTACTTTTTTTCTGACTGTTCCTTGTGGCATGTGGGATCTTTTCCCCACCTGGGATTGAACTTGGGCTCCCTGCATTGGGAGGGTGAAGTCTTCACCACTGGACAATCAGGGAAGTCACTCTTTATTTATGTTGATTTCCATTTTCTGTGGCAGAGACTTTCTTCTTTGAGCTTGTCATCTCTTGGCTCTCTGCTCATAATCAAGAAGTGTTAGTCACTCAGTCGTGTCTAACTCTTTGCAACCCCACGGACTGTAGCCCACTAGGCTCCTATGTCCATGGAGTTCTCCAGGCAAGAATACTGGAGTGGGTTGCCACTTCCTTCTCCAGGGCATAATCAAGAAAGTGTGAGACTAAAAATGGATTCACACTGAGCGTGTGGAAGGATGTTTCAACTGTGAATCTCATTGAATAGGTATCTGGGTGGGTCATTTATCGGGGAAACTCTGAGGTCAGTGCCTTTAGGTCTTGATCTTAGGTCAGAGTCTGTGGAAAGGAGTTTCAGTTTCTTTTCTGCAGGGTAAATATCTGGCTGCCAGCATGCTGGGAGTTGTGTCGGGGAAGAAGGCTAGAGGTGTCTGCATTCAGCGATTCACTAGCCAT
>NW_011494961.1:7389717-7393657 GCF_000754665.1 Bison bison bison
AGCTTTTACCTCCACCTCCTTTTTTAGGAATGCTCCTTCACATTCCGTTTCAGATTTTTCCTAACATTGCTAATTTCTGATCTTTTTGAGGCTGTGGTGCAAATTATGTTGATTTTGAACTTGCAGCCAACTTGGGATTTGAGTCTCTTGGAGGTGCTAACTCAGTTATCACATCCATCTGCTTTCTAACTCTCAAAATTTTGTTGCTGTTTTTTTCCTCTACTGCTTTCCCCACACATGTATGTTTAGAACAAAACTCATTTATCATACTTCCAAGGCCTTTTGGGAGGGAGAAATTTAGATGTGTGTATTTACATCATCTTCACCTGGAAAAGCCACCCCCCACCCACTGCTTTCTTTAAACCTTAAAAATCTCACAACCTTTGTTTAATATAAAGGTGAACTCTCTTCCTGGTGGTTGGTTTCTCCCTGAGACTTCTGGTAGCTGGGAATTTCCTGGTCCAGTGGTTGGGACTCTGTGCTTCCAGTGCAGGGAACATGGGTATGATCCCTGGTGGGAGAGATAAGATCCTTCATGCGGAGTGGCACAGCCAAAAAAGAAAAAAAGAAAAGATAAAGACTTCTGGTAGCCACTGTGTGTTCCGAGGCCTCTGAACTTTTTGGGTTTGCAGAGATGGGGTCAGCTACTAGCGGACCGTGTATGGTCCTGCCAGATGAGTATGTCTTTGATTTCCTCCTTCAAGACCCATCCATGTATTTCTAGTAATACACCACCAGGGTTTTGGAGATGGGCTAGCCCCTGGCATAAATGTGGGCCACCCTTCACGGGGGGATGGATGTCCATGCAGGGGAAATGCTCTTTGCCCGGGAACAGATTGGGCTCCAGGAGCATGTATACATAGCGCAGAGCAAGCGGCCCAGTCACCTACAGGGACCACTGTTGAGTTGTACAAACAGTCGGCTCTTCGTGCTGTACTGAGGCTGTGGTCACCTACTTGCTTCCCAAGACTTGCACAGACTGCAGTGGACCCTCGGGAAGCAGGGCGGCCGGCAGAGACAAGGATGCCTCCACAAGGAGCGCCACAGCTGGAAAGTCCTCTTCATGAAAACCTGCCTTTCTCACCGGAATTCTGGGGTACTGCATTGGCATGTCTTTGTTTTTTCCTTACCTCGATGGCCACCCAATCAAAAGCAATACTTTGGAGTGTTTGGAGTTTTTTTAAAGTATTTTCCAAATGGCAGGCACTGTTTAAGATAATAGCAAATAGTTAAGGAACAAAACAGACAGCTTTCTGTCCTCACAGAGCGTGTATTTCCCTGTTTCTTTGTTGAGCTCTTACCTTTTATCTGATGTTTAAATTATGTAGGGCCCCAAGCTTCGGTCCTTAGATAATTTTTGTCCTTCCTAAGTTATGCCATTCAGCTCCATGGCTTTAAAAACATCTATAAAATGATGACTCCAAATCTCATATTACTCACTGCTTACTCAACACTATCACTTGATAATTGTAGGGGGCTGAATGGTAGCCGCACCAAAGATATGTTTATTTTTTATCCTCAGAATCTATGACTGATACTTTATTTGGAAAAAGATTTTGTAGACTTAAAGATGTGATGAGGAGATCGTTCTGGATTAGCCATATAGAACCTAAATCAAATGGCATGTATCCTTATAAAAGACACACAGAGGAGAAAACAGACACAGAGGAAAGAGAAATGTGAAGATGGAGGCAGAGGCTAGAAGGACGTGGCTACATGGTGAGGAATGCCAAGAGTTACCAGAAATTGCAGGAGGCAAGGAACATGTTTAAGTGTAAGTATGTAATTATAATTAAATTACTATACTTAAATAAATAATTGATTTCAGAATATAAGATCAACACACAGAAATCAATTGTATTTCTATATCCTAGGAAATATTTTGAAAACCTATATCCCTACATTCTACCAACATGTTTTCTAAGTTAACTTACTCTATTTTAGCCCTTTATTCTTCCATAAAAACTTAAAATAATTTCCTTAAATCTCTCAAATAAATACAACCAGAATTTCAGAATGACATATTCACAAATTAATTTTTGTAATTAATTTTTATTAATTTATAGCAATGTCATTTCTCATTATTTAAATCTTTAGGCTTTTGGGGATTTTTAATATTTTCCATATCAGTTAGATATTCTTAGCAAATTCTAATTATTTTTATCAATGCTTATATTAATGGTGTCTTTATCATAATCTCTTGTTTGTTACTGCTATGGTATGGAAATACAATCAGTTTTTGTGAATAATCTTGTATATGGTGACCATGAACTGTGTTATTTATAACTGATTAAATTAGACCATCAGATTGTAAACATTTTCCACAGTAAATCTATTTTTTTTGTAATTTGAAATAAAGTATAAAAAAGTAAAAAAAAAAAAATGATACTAAGGAAATAGTTCCAATTATGATAGCAGGAAAAAGAATAAAATCCTTAGATACACTTTTAACGGAAGAAGGGCAAGTCATGTATACTGAAAATTACTAAATGTTGTTGAGAGAAAGAAGATTTAAGTAAATGGAAACACATCCTATGTTCATGAATTGGAAGACAACATTTTCAAGATGGCATTATTTCCAAAATTGTTCTTAAATTCACACAGATTTATGACAATTCCTGTGAGACTCCTAGCTTTTTTTTGCAAAAGTTGACAAGCTGATTCTCATGTGGAAAGGAAACCTGAATACCCAAGGCAATCTGGAAAAGAGAAACAGTGTTGGAGAACTCATATTTCTGATTTCAAAACTTATCATGAAGTGATAATAATAAAGATGGTATGGTTCTGACCTAAGGGTAGACATATATATTACTGAAATAGAACTGAGGGTCCAGAAATAAGCCCTTACATTCATGGTCATGGGATTTTTGCCAAGGTTACCAAGACCGTTCAGTGGGAAAAGAACCAAGACCATTCAGTGGGAAAAGAACAGTATTTTCGACAAATGTTGTTAGAGCAACTAGATATATCTGCATGGAAAAGAATAAAAATTGGACTTTTGTCTCTCACCATCAATAAAAATACAAGGTAACTAAGAATGGAATACTGAAACATAAGAGCTAAAATGATGAAACTTTTAGAAGAAAACATAGGAATAAATTTTCATGGCCTTAGGTCAAACAGCACACAAACAACAAAAGAAACTGTAGGTAAATTTAACTTTATTAAAATTTAAAACTTTTGTGATTCAAAGGACACCATCAAGAAAGTGGAAAGATAACCATGGAATAGTAGAAAATATATGCGAAACATGTATGTGATAAGAGATTTGTATTCAGAATGTATTATAACATTATATAATATATAATATAAAGAACAAAACTCAATAATAAAAAAACAAATAACAATTTTAAAATGAGCAGTGAGTAGACACTGCTGTGCAAAATGATGACCCTCCCAAATACGCCCTTTTTCTAATCCTTGGAGCCTGTGAAAGTGCAAAGACCTAACCACTGGACCTCCAGGGAATTCCCTAAAAAATGTTGAATTGTACACTTTAAAAGGGTAAATTATACAGTGTGTGAATTTGATCTCAATAAAGCTTTTTATTCCTTTTTAAAAAAATGATTCAATGAACTCCTGTCTATTCTTTGCCCAGTTTCATCAATTATTTACATTTTGCTCCATTTACTTTTTCATATTCTTTCTTTCTTTCTTTCTTTTTTTTTTTTCAGTCTTGTACACAGGGTTATTGTTACCATCTTTCTAAATTCCATATATATGCGTTAGTATACTGTATTGGTGTTTTTCTTTCTGGCTTACTTCACTCTGTATAATAGGTTCCAGTTTCATCCATCTCATTAGAACTGATTCAAATGTATTCTTTTTAATGGCTGAGTAATACTCCTTTGTGTATATGTACCACTGCTTTCTTATCCATTCATCTGCTGATGGGCATCTAGGTTGCTTCCATGTCCTGGCTATTATAAACAGTGCTGCG
>NW_011494961.1:7394406-7398455 GCF_000754665.1 Bison bison bison
GCTTGATAACTGTGGCTTTGTAGTAGAGCCTGAAGTCAGGTAGGTTGATTCCTCCAGTTCCATTCTTCTTTCTCAAGATAGCTTTGGCTATTCGAGGATTTTTGTATTTCCATACAAATGGTGAAATTATTTGTTCTAGCTCTGTGAAGAATACCGTTGGTAGCTTGATAGGGATTGCATTGAATCTATAAATTGCTTTGGGTAGTATACTCATTTTCACTATATTGATTCTTCCAATCCATGAACATGGTATATTTCTCCATCTATTAGTGTCCTCTTTGATTTCTTTCACCAGTGTTTTATAGTTTTCTGTATATAGGTCTTTAGTTTCTTTAGGTAGATATATTCCTAAGTATTTTATTCTTTCCGTTGCAATGGTGAATGGAATTGTTTCCTTAATTTCTCTTTTAGTTTTCTCATTATTAGTGTATAGGAATGCAAGGGATTTCTGTGTGTTGATTTTATATCCTGCAACTTTACTATAGTCATTGATTATTTCTAGTAATTTTCTGGTGGAATCTTTAGGGTTTTCTATGTAGAGGATCATGTCATCTGCAAATAGTGAGAGTTTTACTTCTTCTTTTCCAATTTGGATTCCTTTTATTTCTTTTTCTGCTCTGATTGCTGTGGCCAAAACTTCCAAAACTATGTTGAATAGTAATGGTGAAAGTGGGCACCCTTGTCTTGTTCCTGACTTTAGAGGAAATGCTTTCAATTTTTCAGCATTGAGGATAATGTTTGCTGTGGGTTTGTCATATATAGCTTTTTTAATATTCTTTCTATGCATCTTTTCTGAAACCATTTGTAAATCATCTGGGGTGATTTGGGGATGATTGTGAAATACTACTCAGCAATAAAAAAATTATCTATTGACATGAATGACACAGATGAATCTCATGCAGAATGAAAGAAGCTAGGCAAGAAAAAGACTATATACTGGATGTTACCATTTACGTAAAACTATGGAGAATGTAAACCTATCCACATGGGCAGAGAGCAGATCTGTTGTCTGAGGGATAGAATGGGAGGCTGAGAGGAACAAGAGAGAGGGGATTATAGACCATTGTCTTGATTGCGGTGATGATTTCCTAAGTGTGTGGTGGTGGTTTGTGCATGCTCAGTCATGTCTCTTTGTGACCCCACCATAACCCACCAGGCTCCTCTGTCCATGGGATTCTCCAGGCAAGAATACTGGAGTGGATTGCCATTTATTTCCACAGGAGATCTTCCCAACCCAGGGACAGAAACTTCATCTCCTGCATTCAAAGGCAGATTCTTTACTGTTGAAAATAGGTAAAATTTTATTAAACTGTACACTTTAATGTGTATACTTTGTTACATGTCAACTGTAGCTCAATAAATGTGTTCAAAACTTTTCAAGTTGTACACTTTGTTTTTTTAGGTTTGTATTTTTTTGGCCACACAGCATATGCAATCTTAGTTCCCTGACCAGGGATCAAACCCATGCCCCCTGCATTGGAAGAGCAGAATCTTAACCACTGGACCACCAGGGAAGTTCCAAGTAGTACACTTTAAATATAAGCAGTTTATTGTAAGTCAATTCTATCTCAAGAAAGTCGTTAAAAGAATCAGAAGGCAAATGAAAATTAAAAGAATACTTTAAAATCGTAAGCAAAGGGCTAATTTCCTTAAGATAAAATCTGCACAAAATCACTTAGAAAACAAGAAAACACAGCTGAAAAGTGAATAAATTATATGAGCAGTTCATGAAAAAGAAAATATAATTGGACCTTAAACAGAGACAATACTCAACCTCACTGAGAAAAATTCAAATTAAAGCACCACTGACACTGTTTTTGCATTCCTAACGGGGCGGATAGCCACAAATTTCATACAACACTATGTTGGCATGAGTTTGGGGAAGCTGGTAGTCTTCCACACAGACAGTAAGTGTACAGACTGCTGTAACATGTAAGAAGGATACTTTGATAATATGTATTTAACTGCTGTTTCCTTCCCTGTAGTTATTCCACTTGGAATTTTTCCTACAGATATACTTGTGTAAGTGCAAAATGACCTACCTTCAATGTTATTAATTAAAGTTTTATTTGTTGTTGTTAAAGACTGGTAAAAGTCTAAATGTCTGTGCATAGGAGATTGGTTACATAATTATAGTTCAGCTGTTGAATGGAGTACTGTGTATTGGTAAACAAAGAATGAGAAAGCTCTTTATATGTTGAAATGAGAAAATCTTATCTGAAGTGAGTGTTATAGTGTGCTGCCATATGGATTAAAAATCAGTCTACAAATACCTTTTGCCACAATATACATAAGTCTTTACAAGTGCAGATTTGCTTCTGGGGAGTGGTTTGAAGAAAGGTTAGGGAATAAGTCTTATCCCTATGTCTCTTTTATAAGACTTGAAATTTGGATTATTTGAATACATTTCCTACACTACAAAACCCCCTCTTTTGTTGATATTAATAAACCCCTCTGGGGCTGCCAAAATTTTAGCTCATAAACATATTTATTTTGTTTCCCCCTCCAACATTTAAAAAAATAAGTTCATTTTTAATCCAACATTTCTTGGTGTTTTGCAGTAAAAGCTTATTTCATATTTTCAGTTTACATAGTCATGATGGTTCTAGATATTGATGTCCTCATTATTTCTTATTGTATTCTGGAGGTAAAAGCTGGGTGAAAAAGGTCTGAACATTTTTTTTCAACACTTTGGAAGAATATTGTCAAATTGCCCTTTGAATGATTATACCAGTTTACATTCTCACCTGCAGTGAATGGATAGGCCCCTTTCTTGAACTCTCACTGGCACTTGTGCAATCGTTTTCTAAATTCCAATTTTATGGGTTACACTCGTATCTCATTATTTTAATTTTTCATGTTCTAAATTGAAATGAGTTTGAATACTATTTCAAAGTTTTATTAATCATTTAAGCTCTTAAAAAAATCTTTTTCTGCTTTTTTAACTATGTAATACATTGATTTCATTTTCACAGTATATGATTCAAACTGTATGGAAAAATGCAAATATAGGTTAGTATATGGTGTTAGGTAAAGAATCTAATTATATTTCCCCATTAAGTTGCCATTCATTAAAAAGCTACTTGTTCTGTACTGAGCACCTAAGTGCTTCACTAATTCTAAATTCTTGGAGGTATCACAGAATTTAGGGTCTGTTTCATTAAACTGTCTGTCTAGTATCAGGCTGGAAACATATCATCTAGTTATTTTTGCCTAAGAGTTTTAAATCCATTCTTTATTCTTTTGCTGCATAGCTCTGGACATGTACATTTAAATCTAATTACATTAAATTTATAAATGAAATGTAGGAGATCTGAGATTTTGCAACATTAATTTTTCTCATCTGAGAACAGGTTTTACTCCATTCATTTACCACTACTTTCATATTCCCCAGTAAAATTTTGTGTGTGTCTGTATGCCGGCAAGCATATTTCTTGTTAAGCTCACTCCAAGGTACTGGAAATTTATGCCCCTTCCCTGGTGATTAGATTACTTTATGGTGCTCTTTCGACTTTGTGTCCTTTTATATCACTCAGCATCCCTCAGGTCCCCTGCTGTCAGAGCAGTTGACGGGAGGTTCACATGCCATCAGTCTAATGGATATTATTTATTCTCTTTGGGCTTGTGCTGACCACCTCTTAGTCTCCTTTTATGGCCTGTAGAGAGTTTGCAGTGACCCTCTGCTGGAGCGAGGACCAGGAGCTGTAGTAGCTCGCCTTCATTTACATAAACAGCTAACTGGTTGGCTGCCAGCCTTTAGTGCCCCTCCACAGAGGGCTCACCACTTGTGCTTCTGATCCCTGCTTGGATATCTGATTCCAGGCACTTCCTTCCTCACAGAGCTTGTCCCCACCCAGGGCTCCCCCACCCCCAACTACCCTAGAAGAAAGTCAATTGCTTGTTTCCATTTGACCCCAGAGAATTGTTCCTATATTGACTAACAATTCAGGATTGCAGAACATACAAATGAGCCTGGTCTTCAATCAGAAAATTTTAAAAGTAGGAAAATAAACTCTTTATACCACGCACTTTTCAAGTGTTTTTTTTTT
>NW_011494961.1:7398555-7428220 GCF_000754665.1 Bison bison bison
TTTTTTTTTTAAGGTAAAATAAAATCTTACATTAAAAATTTTTTTCTTTTCTATTTTTTTTTTCCAGCAAAGAATTGTGGTGAAATACATATAACAAAATTTACCATCATAAATTTTTTAAGTGTACAGTTCAAAAGTGCTAAGCTCAGGCACGTTGTTGTGCAACCGACCCCTAGAACTTTTTCATCTTACAAAACTGAAACTCTATACCCATTAAATAATAGCCACCCACTAATCCCTCCCTCCAACCCCTGGCGACAATCATTCTACTTTGTTTCTCTGAGTCTGAGGACTCTTGATACCTCAGAGAGTGAAATCAGACAGTGTCTTTTTGGAACTGGTTTATTTCACTTAGCAGAATGTCCTCAAGATTCTTTCCTTCATGGTAGCATAAGTGAGAATCTACTTCTTTTTTTTTTTTTGCCATGCTGCAGTCCGGTGAGATCTTACTTCCCCAACCAGAGATGCAACCTGTGTTCTCTGCAGTGGTGGAAGCTTGGAGTCCTAACCACCAGACCACCAGGGAAGTCCTTCTCCTCTCCTTCCTTTTTAAGACTGAATAATATACCACTCCATGTATATATCATATTTTATTTACCCATTCTTCCATTCATAGACATTTGGAATGCTTCTACATTTTTGGCTCTTGTGAACAGCGCTGCTATGAACATGCGTGTACAACTTTCTCTATGAGACATGTGATTTCAATTACTTTCTTTAAAAAAAATTTTATTGATGTATAGTTGATTTACAGTGTTGTGTTAATTTCTACTGTATAGCAAAGTGACTCACTCATATATATATATATAATCTTTTTCATATCTTTTCCATTATGGTTTATTGCAGGATATTGAATATAGTTCTCTGTTCTCTGTGCTGTGCAGTAAGACTTCGTTATTTATCTGTTCTATATTCAATTACTTTCTAAGTGTTTCACTAAGTTTATCTCATTTAATCCTTATTACAACTTTATCAATCAGGTATTATTAATATTCAAGCTTTATTAATGTGAAAACTGAGGGCAGAGAGGCTAAGTAGTTGTGCACGTGTGTGTGTGCAGTCACGTCCAACTCTTTGCGGCCTCATAGACTGTAGCCTGCCAGCTTCCTGTCCATGGAACTTTCCAGACAAGAATACTGGGCTGGATTGCCATTTCCTTCTCCAGAGGAACTTCTTGACCCAAGGATTGAACCTGTGCCTTCCGTGTCTCCTGCATTACCACTGAGTCACTGGAGCAGCTCCTTTTAAGGTATATCTTATACTAAAATATCCTGTATAATGACTTGAAATATTACTCCAGGAAGGAAAAATGAGCCTGAGCACGAGAGTTTTCATAGTTAAATAGGCAATGTGGGGTTTGGAAAAACTGGTGATGGAGTCACCCCATGACCTGCATTCCTATATCATTGATTTGATGACGTCCTAACTCACATATATTCCCTTTATGCTTTTGCAGTATAAATTCCAAAACCTCATGAGAAATGTGAAAATGTGTTCTGGGGAGTTTTTTTTAAGTCAGTTGTCTATAAAATGTATTATATATTGATCATAATGTATATATCAATATCATATATATTGGTTTTTTCTTTTTCTTTTTTTTCAACTTAGCTACACATTAAATTCCCCATCTTCTTTAAGGATCAAAACACTGCTGAATTTTCAGGATTGAGAAACAACTGTCTTTATTTCCTGCCCTCCAAAATAAATCATTTGGTTTGTTTTTCCAAGCTAAATTGTATTTAACTTCCTTTTAATTTTTTTTTTTTTTTTACCACCAGACTTTTTTAAGTTAGTATAAAATCTATACCTAGCAAACACATTTCTTTAAAAAAAAAAGTAAAGTCCTTTCTAGAGATAGAAATCATTGAATACTTTTTTCATAAAATTATTCACAAAATAGATGGAGAATGCTTTACTAAGTCCAATGAGTTTTAGTTTTTCAATGATATATGCTGCAGTGGATAAATAAAGAAAATATTTGAGGAAATTTAAAAAGTAGCCTCAATTTAAAAATAAGTAAAGCAATATCCTACTATGGAGGGAAATACAGACAATATTTGTTACTCTACGTTGAAAATTTTATTTATTTATTTATTTGTGGCTGTGTTGGGTCTTCATTGCTGCGTGGGCTTTTATCTAGTTGCTGTGAGCCTTGGATGCTCTGCTGGTGCCCGGGTTCTCATTGTGCTGCCTTCTCTGTGCAGAACACGGGCTCTAGAGCAGCCTGGCTTCAGTGGTTGCAGCATGCAGGCTTAGTAGTCCTGGCTCCCAGACTCTAGTGCACAGGCTCAGCAGCTGTGGCACATGGGCGGAGTTGCTCTGTGGCATGTGGGATCCTCCCTGACCAGGGATTGAACCCATCTCTCCTGCATTGGCAGGTGGGTTCTTTACCACTGAGCCACCAAGGAAGCCCTACTCTACCTTTTTTTTTTTTTAATTATAGGACATTAATTCCCTGCTTTGAAAGATTATTATTTTATTTCTTTATTTGGCCTCTCGGCATGCAAAATCCTAGTTCCCCAAACAGGAATCAAAACTACACCCCCTCCATTAGAAGCATGGAGTCTCAACCACTGGATGGCCAGGGAAGTCCAACTGTTCTGTTACTCTACTTTGATCACATTTACATGATAGGATTTTAGGGCAAAAATATTGGTATCTTATCATAGGGATGGAGATGATAATATCATAATAAGGTTAATAAGCTTCTCTGGCTATGTAACAGAACCCCAACTCAGATTTGTTTTGTGATTTTAATTGCTCGTGGAATCCTTGACAGGGTTGACAGATATCACTCACTGAAGACAGGATATGTGTTGGATGATGCCTTGGTTTGGTATATGAAATAATAGGTCTTTACTCATAAAGTGGTTAAGAACATGTTTTATAAAATGTTTGTTCTGAGCATTTTTTGGGGGGTGGGTAACTTTGTTTTAAAATAATTTCCAATTTAGAGAAAAGTTACAAGAATAGTATGAGGAACTATCAAATGCCTATTGTTCAGATTTACCAGTGGTTTACATTTTGTCCCATTTATTTAAAACTTTCTCTCTTCTTTTTTAATTGAAGTATAATTGATATACAACATTCTATTCATTTTCAGAATGATTTGCTATTTGTATATGCTCCATTTAAAAAATTAATATTATTTTAAAGATTATTTATTTATTTTTGGCTGTGCTGGGTCTTGAGGGCAACAACTAGAGAAAGCAATAAGACCCAGCACAGCCAAAAATAAATAAATAAATAAAATTTTAAGTGAGATTAATTATTTTATATTTTGGATGGTTCAGACAGTAAAGAATCTACCTACAATACAGAAGACCAGTGTTTGATCCCTGGATTGGGAAAGTTCCCTGGAGAAGAGAATGGCAACCCATTCCTGTATTTCTTGCCTGGAAAATCTGATGAACAGAGGAGCCTGGTGGGTTACAGTCCATGGGGTTGCAAAGAGGTGGAAACAACTGAAGGACTAACACTTTCCTCTCTAGTTGTGGTGTGTGGGCTTCTCACTGCAGTGGCTTATCTTGTTGCAGAGCATGACTCTAGAATGTGAGGCCCTTAGAAGTTGCATGAGCAGGCTTCGTAATTGCACAGGGGCTCAGTTGCCCCTTGGTATTTGAGATCTTTCCAGAGTAGGGATCAAACCCTTGTTCCCTGCACTGATAGGTGGACTCTTAACCACTGGACCACCAGGGAAGTCTCCCATTTGTTTTTATACGATTCTCTATACCTACAGACATATGTACATATAACACATATATGTCTTCATAGATACATATGTCTGTATAGATATATGCACTCTATATATTATATTTGTGTAAAAATATATTCATATTTTTTCTCTGAACCATTTGAGAGTGTGTTAGAGGTATTATGCCTTTTTATCCTTAAATACTTGAGTGTGTTTTGCTAAGCACAAAGAATTTTCTTACATAATTGAAATTGCAGTCACAAACTCAGAAAATTTATTATTGATTTTATACTATTATCTAATCTATAGTCCCTGTTCAAATTTTAGCAGTTAAATCGATAGTATCCTTTCTTTTTCCCTAGTCTAGGATCCAATCAGGGTGCATATACTGTATTTAATTGTCAAATCTCTTTACTTTCCTTTAATCTGCAACAGTTTCATCAACCTTTTTTTTTCATCAGTCTTGTTACTTTTGGAGAATAGAAGCCAGGTGTTTTATAGAATGTTCTTCAATTAAACTGGTGAGTATGTGGGGAATGGAGAGAGAGAGAGCAGTGACAGGGGCTTCACAGATAGTCTTGACAGTCTGCTCATTATCTCTGAAGTGGTTTCCATTCTACCTTATAGGTAGCTCTCGAGAGACTACACGTGAGAGCAAATGCTCATCGATTTAACTCAGGCAATGCAGTATTATTGGAAAATGTTGGAACATGTGGATGTAATCACAGTATCAGTGATGAATCCTTCAAATCATTTTTTTAAAAATAATACTGTTCAGAGGTGGTCTCTAACCAAAACTTCTAAATAGCGAGTGACTATGTTGAATATATCATAGAAATTTATAGCTCAGTGGAGCTAGATATTATTTAGTGCATTTTATAGAACAAGAACTTCAGATTCACTGAGCTTAAGAAATTTGACTATGGTAGTCAGTGGAAAGCCAAGATCAAATCCCACATCATCCTCATTCCTTGCCCAGTGCTCTTTTTCATTCTGCCCCAAGTGATCAAAATTATGCTTCACTGTAATTGTCATCTTGAATGCCATTTGTGATTTGGTGGTAATCCAATTTTCAGTGTATGCATCTCTTTATTAAACAAATGAAGCTTTACCAGGAAATTTCTCATTTTAAGGGCTACCACTTGAACAGCATTACTAAAATTGGCAGCTATTTTGTGTCTCAAGACATTCATTCTGCCAGTAGAAATGTTTCTATAGCCAAATGAACAACTGTTTTGATACGTTAATTTCTGATGTGTAAACTTTTATATTTTAGTTATTGGTCTTAAGAAAACAGAGTTTCTCCATTAATTGTTCTAATTTAAGAACAATGTACTCCAGAGGAATGCAGATCCATTGCTCTTGTTAGTGACAAAAATTGTATACAGAGCTTTCCCTTCAACAGGGAGACATGGTTGAAAGTCAGACTAGCGCAGTGGGAGGAGTGTGCATGTGTGCTCAATTGTGGCTGTCTCTTTTCAACCCCATGGACTGTAACCCGCCGGGCTCCTCTGTCCATGGGATTTCCCAGGCAAGAATACTGGAGTAGGTTGCCATTTTCTCCGCCAGAGGATCTCCCCAACCCAGGGGTTGCACCTGAGTCTCCTGCGGCTCCTGCGTTGTAGGCGGATTCTTTATCACTGAGCCACCCGGGGAAGCCCTTAGTGGGAAGAGCGTGAACTCTGATTAGCCAAATGGAGTTTCAAAGTCTGTAGCAGAGACTCCTAGCAGTATGAGCTTCATTCCTCATCTGTGTAATGGAAGAGATAATACTGAGTATCTGACTCTGGTGCTCTAAGTACTTACTCTTAAGGATGACAGAAATGTTATCTCATGGTGGAAGTTCTCAACTGTGATTATTTTCAGTTGGGTAATTGCCCAAGTGCTGTGCCCTGAGTAGGTATTAAGGAGCATCATTAGAGGGTGTGGAAGCTGATCCTACCAGCTGGTGCTAAAAATAATTTAAGACAGTCATAAACAGTCCATACAATTATTCTTTAAACTTGCTTTGCTCCAGGTTTGGGGTTAGCAGTTAGCAACAGTATTACACTCCTCCATTAAAAAACCCCCACAACTTCTTTCATTCTTCAAAGCTACTCCAGATTTTAATTTTCACCAGGTTTCCCCAGCATAAAAATGTTTTGGGGGTCCGTTATGCTAGGACTTTTTCTGTTTCCTTTGGGTGACCATTGCTGCGTTTATGAATTCCTTTAAAAAATATTTTATTTATTTATTTTTTAATTAAATTAATTGATTTATTTTACTTTACAATATTATATTGGTTTTGCCATACATTGACTTGAATCTGCCACGGGTGTACACGTGTTCCCCATCCTGAACTCCCCTCCCCCCTCCCTCCCCATACCATCCCTCTGGGTTATCCCAGTGCACCAGCCCCAAGCACCCTGTATCATGCATCAAACCTGGACTGCTGATTCGTTTCACACATGATATTTTACATGTTTCAATGCCATTCTCCCGTATCATCCTGCCCTCGCCCTCTCTTACAGAGTCCAAAAGACTGTTCAATACATCAGTGTCTCTTTTGCTGTCTCGTATACAGGGTTAGTGTTACCATCTTTCTAAATTCCATATATATGCATTACTATACTGTATTGGTGTTTTTCTTTCTGGCTTACTTCACTCTGTATAATAGGCTCCAGTTTCACCCACCTCATTAGAACTGATTCAAATGTATTCTTTTTAATGGCCGAGTAATACTCCTTTGTGTATATGTACCACAGCTTTCTTATCCATTCATCTGCTGATGGACATCTAGGTTGCTTCCATGTCCTGGCTATTATAAACAGTGCTTCGATGAACATTGGGGTACACGTGTCTCTTTCAATTCTGGTTTCCTCAGTGTGTATTCCCAGCAGTGGGATTGCTGGGTCATAAGGCAGTTCTATTTCCAGTTTTTTAAGGGATCTCCACACTGCTCTCCATAGTGCCTGTACTAGTTTGCATTCCCACCAGCAGTGTAAGAGGGTTCCCTTTTCTCCACCTGAATTCCTTATTTAATTGAAAAGGTGACCCAGGAATTCAGACCATACAGTGATTCAGACTGGACACTTTCACTACCTTGACCCAGAGTTCAATCCCTGGTGGGGAGCTAATATCATGAGGGTTGGTGGAAAAAAAAAAAAAAGACCCAAGAGTCCATAGTAAGTTAAAGAAACTAGACACAGAAAAGAGATTTCTTGAAATTTTAAAGTACTTCTATGCTTTTTGTTTTTCTATTAGTTTTCTCATCTCTAAAGCAAATTGGTAAAGTAAATGTCACAGTTTTTCACATGAATATTTCCTTCCTGTTTAAGTTGGTAATGTCGTTAGGTGTGAATTACAAAGGTCTGAAATCGGGACCTTTAATGGAAATGGCAACTCAATGATACAATGACGGTATTGCAAATTTGAAGCTGACACGGACTCACTCGCCTGCTGAATGGATTTCTCTCCTTTCTGCCCTGGAGCTGCTGCTCCCTACTCTTATCTTTCTGTTTGAACAGAAAAGACACCGAGTATTACCAATTATCTGTATGAATCAGTACTTTTGAATTTGATAGTTTTCTCGGAAAAACATTTTAAAAGCCATTTGCCTAGCATGTGAAGATTATAAAATGGCTAATTTGGAAGGAACAAGGGAGACAGCAGGTCCAGGCATTCCCTCTACAGTCTGACAGTCGGCCAACCAGGCCCTTTATCATTCAAAATGATAAAATAAGCCATTCTAACGAAAGAGGTGAATTTTTGTAGTTTTAGTTTCACAATCCTTTCCACTTCATTTTTATCATTGTCTTCCAGGCACAGAATACAAAAATAAAAGTAAACTAGGATACTGTGTTAAAAAATCTATATCTATAGAAAGAAAGGCAATCTTTTATTTCATAAATTTAAAATGATTCATTAATTTTTGGCTGCTGCATGTGGGCTTTCTCTAGTTGCAGTGAGTTGTGGCTACGCTTTGTCGTGGTGTGTGGTCTTCTTATTGCAGTGGTGTCTCTTGTGGAGCATAGACTCTAGACTTCAGTCATTGTAGCACAAAGGCTCTGTAGTTGCGTTACTTGGGCTTCAGTAGCTGTGGCGTGGCATGTGGAATCTTCTCAGACCAGAGATCAAACCTGTGCCCCCTGCATGGGCATTACTTTTTATTCTTTATTCTAATGGTGCATGAACATATATACACAGGCTACTAAAGAATATATAACATACGAACACACATGTATTTGTGTACTTTATTTCAGGCCACCTCAATTTATTTTTGTAAACAATGCTTAAAATATTCAATAAAAATGTGGTGAGGAGAAGGCTGAACTTGATACTGGGGACTGGACACTTTGCAGGTGGCAGGCCCGTGCTGGACACAACAGCGTCTCAGTCCCCAGGTCTGATTTTTGTGCTGGTGTAGGCAGCTGTCAATCCTGAGCTGCACTGAGCGTCCCTCTCCTGGCATCTCTGTTTCAAAAAGAGCCCTGCAGGTGAAGGGAAAGCTGTAACAGCTGAAACTAGAACTAAATATGATAAAAAGCACTAGTAGAGTTTTGGTGGCATATAGTAAGCTTTTTGGAGAAGGGAATAGCAAGCCACTCCAGTATTCTTTCCTGGAGAATTCTATGCACAGGGGAGCCTGGCAAGGTCGCAAACAGTTGGACGCGACTGAGCAACTAACACTTTAATAGTAAGCTTTCTTTCTTGGTAGTCTTACAGACTAGCAAATTTTCTTTTCTGCCTGCTTTTTTTTTAATCTGTCCCTTGGGAGAACCTCTGATGATCAGCCCTGGTCTGATATTGATTTCCTTTCAAAGACCACTGCTCACGTTGGGCGGCTGTTTCTGGAACTGCCTCCTGTCACATGGGGCTGCAGCTCTAGGTGGAAGAATGAGGGGAGAGCTGGGAGGGAACAGCTGTCTGTCACATAGTAAACAGTGACGGCTGCCCATCAGGGCCCAGCTGGAACACATGGCAGGCTGCAGGGACCAAACAGAGCCGCTGAAAATTGGATCCTTCCACCTAGCTCCTGACCCTATGGAATCACAGAGCGGGAGTTATACAGTTGAAGTTCCTAATTTTTATTGTGCTCTACACACCGCTTTTGATTTTACTCAAAGGAACCAAAAGAAGGCCTGAGAAGCAAAGAGAGTGGTATTTCAGGAACTCGAGTGCAAAAACCTCACTTAGATGCTAACAAAAATCAGTTATATTTTCCAGCTTGATGCCTACCTTGAGAATGAATACTCTTATGTCATCTGTTGGTTACTGTTGATTGTATACCAGTGGGCCATAAAAATGAAAGATTAAAGTCACAATATGTTTAGTACTGGCTTTCAGAGATGACTTTAAAAAAAAAGCAAACAAACTCAGTGGCTGCAGAAATGAAATGTTTAGTCATTTCTGAGCACAGATGTGGTCAAAGCAGCCTGTTTTAGACATTGACTACTTTCAGGTCTCAAGAAACTCTAGCTATTAATGCTTGCTTAGGGTTGTTCCACCTACTTACAGGGCAATTCAATCCATCAGTCACGGTTTGTTAATGTTTCTTTATGTGCACTCTACAAAAGAAGCAGAAGACACACATTAAGTCATCAGTTCTTGGGGAGTTTACGATTTAATGAGAACCAGAGAGAACACAAACAAATAGAGAACTGTAAACATAAAAGACAAAACAAAAAAAAAGCTCTCTTCCTTATAGGGTACTCGCTGCCTTTAGTAACAGAGGTGTTACTCCTGTGCCAAGGACACTCGTAGTGTTACTAGTGGGTGTTCAGGAAATAAAAGTCTTTTTAGTATTTTTCCTCTCTTCAAAAAGTGGTCAATGTAGCACCATAGTTTCATAGCTCCTAATTCATAAAGTACGCGACACAGCTTTGATAGAGAAGTAGCAGTGTTCTCAAGTATCAGAAATGATGACTGAATTGGGCAAAGTAGTCTGTTCCAATCATGCAGTGAACATGCTGTTTTGGAACTAAAGGGCAAGAATAGTGTGTGGAGCATTCTGAGGCTAAACGTTGTGATTCCATGGATCTAAACTAAGCTTGTCAATTTGGTTAATTCATTGAAGGAACATTTGAGTGCCAACTACCTGCCCAGTACACTTTTAGGGGATTTAAGAATGAGGAACAAAGAGGCCTTTCTTTTAATAAGCTTATGGTGTATGAGGATGAGGGTGGGGGAGTTTGGGTGGAGAGCAAGTCAGCAGAAAATTGCATTAGTGTGTGGCAATTACTATAATGACTTTATTTTCTATTTTTGGATTTAGTAGTAAAGTATGGATAGTTGGTAGCTATACTTCTATAGTTTCTGGCGGAAGGGGATTGTGAATTATGGAACCGTTGCTGGATATAGCTGTTAAGGGTTAGAGAATTAAAGAACAAAAGAGAATTATGCTTACTGATGGAATTCTGGTATTCTGAGGGCAGTGAAATTCTCAGTCATGACTGTAAGGTGGGAGAGAGTCTGTAACGACCACTGTCACTGGCTGGCTCATTTCTTCTCTGCCTTATCACTATAGTAACTCCAGTGGCTGAACTCCAATGGCCTGAAGGATTTCTGTGGTCATGTTGGTGGGCTGGATATTCTAGAGAATTGATACCTCCTTCCCCCCCACCCCCAAATCCCATCAATAACTGATGGAAGTAAGTGCATAAATATCCCAATTTTGCTCACAGTGGGATAATTCTGAGATTTGGCCCACAGAGTTCTACAGAGTGATTAATTGGTGGAAGCATTTAGGTGATCCTAGAAAATTGGGAAGGGTAATTATATTAACTGCTGGCAATCCCCCAATACCCCTTAACCAATCCAATTTTTCTTTCCTTTGCCGGAGCCAGACAGGGTAAGGAACTTCCATAGGTCAATGTACAGAAATGAATAGTCATGTTTTGAGGGCCAGTCCACTGACTTCTGCTGAGAAAAGCAGATTTTCAGCTTTTTTACACATAATTGGTCATGTTTTATACCATGCAACCTCCTTGGCTACAAATATAGATAGATTAGCAGTGGGCCAGTCTGTGAATTGGCCTAAATTAAGTTGCCATTCATTCATTCACTCATTCATTAAAAAAATATTTATTGAAACTCTACAATGTGCCAACTACTACTCTCGGCATTGTGTAAAGCTGTGAACAAAGCAGATATAAATTCAATCCTTTATTAGTCTCTGAAAGTAATGCTTATAGAGATGGCAAGCAGGAAATGGTGGCCAAAGCTAGGGGGTACACAATGGGTATTGTCACACAGAAATGCAAAAGCCACAGAAGGGAGAGAGTCACGCCCACGTGACAGTGGAAGACGAAGTTAAGATAGAGTTAAGCAGAGACAGAGATGGGCAATGTCGTGGTAATGCTGGGACTCTAGAATGGACATACCGCAAACCTGCTGATGAGATGGTGGCAAGGTAACTGACTTATAAAAGCTGCATTGGATTCTAAAGGACCACCTGGCTTCCAGACTCCACTTGTCTCTGAAAGCTGGCTTTGCTGTTCAGTTCAGTCGCTCAGTTGTGCTTGACTCTTTGCAACCCCATGGACTGCAGCATGCCAGGCTTCCCTGTCCATCACCAACTCCTGGAGCTTACTCAAACTCATGTCCATCAAATTGGTGATGCCATCCAACCATCTCATCCTCTGTTGTCCCCTTCTCCTCCTGCCTTCAATCTTTCCCAGAATCAGGGTCTTTTCCAATGAGTCAATTCTTTGCATCAGATGGCCAAAGTACTGGAGTTTCAGCTTCAGCATCAGTCCTTCCAATGAATATTCAGGAGAATTTTAAGCATTTCTTTGCTAGCATGTGATAAGAGTGTAATTGTGTGGTAGTTTGAGCATTCTTTGGCATTGCTTTTCTTTGGGATTGGGATGAAAACTAAGGTGACCTTTTCCAGTCCTGGGCCACTGCTGAGTTCTCCAAATTTGCTGGTATACTGAGTGCAGCACTTTCACAGCATCATCTTTTAGGATTTGAAATAAATCAGCTGGAATTCCGTCACCTCCACTCGCTTTGTTCATAGTGATGTTTCCTAAGGCCCACTTGACTTTGCAATCCAGGATGTCTGGCTCTAGGTGAATTATCACACCATCGTGATTATCTGGGTCATGAAATCTTTTTTGTACAGTTCTTCTGTGTATTCTTGCCACCTCTTCTTAATATCTTCTGTTTCTGTTGGGTCCATACCATTTCTGTCCTTTATTGTGCCCATCTTTGCATGAAATGTTCCCTTGGAATCTCTGATTTTCTTGAAGAGATCTCTAGTCTTCCCCATTCTATTGTTTTCCTCTATTTCTTTGCAATGATCACTGAGGAAGGCTTTCTTACATCTCCTTGCTATTCTTTGGAACTCTGCATTCAGATGGGTATATCTTTCAATTTCTCTTTTGCCTTTAGCTTCTCTTCTTTTCCTCAGTTACTTGTAAGGTCTTCTCAGACAACCATTTTGCCTTTTTGCATTTCTTTTTCTTGGGGATGGTCTTGATCACTTCCTCCTGTACAATGTCATGAACCTCTGTCCATAGTTCTTTAGGCACTCTGTCTATCAGATCTAATCCCTTGAATCTATTTGTCACTTCCACCATATGATCATAAGGGATTTGATTTAGATTATATCTGAATGGTCTAGTGGTTTTCCCTACTTTCTTCAATTTAAGTCTGAATTTGGCAATAAGGAGTTCATGATCTGAGCCACAGTCAGCTCCCAGTGTTGGTTTTACTGCATGTATAGAGCTTCTCCATCTTCAGCTTCAAAAAATATAATCAACTTGCTTTGCTCTAGGCCCTGTTTGTCCATATCTTTGGGGAACAAGATCCTGTTTTCTTATTTCCCGTTGTATTGTTACGATTGTGATTTTACAACAGTCCTTCACTCATTGAGGAAACTTGTGATGAATTCTTTTTCATTTTAAAGCTGATTAACACAGAAATTTGAACATGGAATTAAATTTTCAGTTTTAACTGGTAAGGAAATTGAGTCCCAGTGAAACAAAGTGATCTTCTGGTACGGAGAAAACCCTGACTCCAAATACAACATTTTAGGTCTATCAAGAACAAATGCTAATAACCTCAATCACTGTGAGCAGGCCTAGAAAAAAGGACACATCTTGGGTATTCAGCATCCTGAACTGGCTTTCTTCATAGTTTCCAAACACATTATCCTCATTATGTATGTTTTACTAAATTTGCACTGGTCCAAGCCATAGTTATCAGTGCCATTCTCTAATCTTCCTGTTTTTTAACCCAATAGCATCAACATCACTTGGGAACTTGTTAAAAATGTAAATTACAGGGTCCATCCCAGAGCTACTGAATCAGAATCTTAGGAGTTGACACTCAGCGATTTCTCATAAGCCCTCTGGTTGATTTTGATGGCATGTCAGTGTTTGGACGTTATTGCTATAGGTTAAGAAACCATCTGGATCCACTTGCAGCAAGTATTCAGAGTGTTCCTACGGATACCTCCGGAAAAGTTTTTAAAAGAAGAGACACTATAGCCTTTGAAAAATTAATCTCTATGTTTGATGCTTATTAGGCCTGTTTTCGGAGAAGGCAATGGCACCCCACTCCAGTACTTTTGCCTAGAAAATCCCATGGACAGAGGAGCCTGGTAGGCTGCAGTCCATGGGGTCGCTAGAGTCGGACACGACTGAGCGACTTCACTTTCACTTTTCACTTTCATGCATTGGAGAAGGAAATGGCAACCCACTCCAATGTTCTTGCCTGGAGAATCCCAGGGATGGGATGCCTGGTTGGCTGCCGTCTATGGGGTCGCACAGAGTCGGACACGACTGAAGCGATGCAGCAGCAGCAGCAGCAGCAGGCCTGTTTTGGTGGTGTTGTTGACGACAATGATGTGTATTTGTATCAGTGTGTGCTTCAGTTCTAAGTACATCAATTCCAGTGGTGTGCTAGGAAATGTTTAACAACTGGCTCTCTGGAAAAAGAAAAGGAAAGACATCAATTACAGGATTTACTAATTTCTGTCATGTAAATACTCCCACTATGGCCAATTTTGAGGTGTCAACATGACGTCTCTGAAAATGGAGCCGAGAAGAGATGTGGAGTGGGGAAGAGATCAGCATAGTCAACTCTCAAAAGTACTGCCTCTACCCACTGATTTTTTAAAAAATTGGAGCATAGTTGTTATACAATGTTCTGTTAGTTTCAGATGTACAGCAAAGTGATTCAATTATACATCTACCGATCTGTTCTTTTTGAGATTTTTTTTTCCCTTATAGGTTATTTCAAAATTTTGAGTATAGCTCCTTGTGCTACACAGTAGGTCCCTGTTGTCCATCTATTTTATATACAATAGTGTGTATATGTTAATACACACTATTAGGATCCCCAAATCCTAATTTATCCCTTCCCTGCTTTCCCGTTTGGTAACCACAGGTTTGTTTTCTCTGTCTATCATTAATTTTAATTCTACACATTTAAGTATACAATTTAAGACATAGCTGTACCCGTATGTTTGGTGAATAAAATCTGAGAGAAGAAAATAAAGCTATAGGGCTGGAATTTTATCTTTTGGGTAGGAAAAAAAAATAGTGTGATTAAAGCTTTTAATTAGCATTTAAAACCATTCTTCCTTGATTTTAATGACTTTCAGAAAAGTAACCAACAGAAAGAAAACTGAGATTAAGCATGTATTTATTTAAAATGTATTTTAAAAATAGCTCTCTTTATCACCCACTGCAACAAATCAGGCTATTTAAATACAGGGCGTTTTCAACATAGCACTTTATGGCAATAAAACACTTTGCAAATCAATTTTATTGTTCCTCTCTGCAACCTCGAGAGGCAATAGATATGTGCTCCCTATTTTTACAGATGGAGAAAGTAAGACACAAAGAGATCCTCAGACTTTCACATAGTGTGTTAATACAAAGACTGGGATTAGGACTCAAGCCCTGGAATTTCCAGCCGTAGTTTATTAGGTTGTTATTTTCTGAAATTTGAATAATTAAAAATGAGATTTTAATTGTATTTGGCCTGCAGACGTGACTGAGATTTCTGAACAAGATCAAAGGTTCACCCTGTTGCTGCCATCCCAGACTTCCCATACTCCTTGCCAAGAAGCATCTTTGAGGGCCAGTATCCTGCATATTCCTAAACCGATCCACCCTCCAAACCACAGCTGGCTGGGTTGGAGCCGGACAACAGACCCGCAGGTGGCCAGTCAGTAGCTTGGCCTGTGGCCTAAACAAAACAAGACAATCTCTTTCTTTCCAGAACTTGGAATCATGAAGGATAAGAATATTAGCATGGGAACTGAAAGCTGAAGCTTATGATATAAAGATGTGCTGGAAAGGTCATGGTGGATTGTAGGTAAACTGAAGTTATGAGATTGTAGAGATGACTGGTGAGTAGCAGGTTTGGCTTAGAGAATAGACACAGTGATTAGACAAGGAAGCAAGTAGTTAGAGCAAATAATATAAATAAATAAATGTTCACCAGAAAAAAAAAAATACATGAGAAACAGACCACGTAGCAATTGGAAAGGGGGAGAGATGGAGAGAGTAGTGGGTTCCTAGGGCTGCTGCGGTGGCTGGCAGCTTGCCAGGTTCTATCCACGTATTTGTGTATAAGTTCTGCTGCACAGAACAGGAAGTCTGCATTAGTGACAGCCCAAAGAGGGTTTGTGGTCTTCAGGTAGCAAGAAGTCTGGAGGCAGGCATTCAGGGCTGGAGTCGCAGCTCCACACTACGACATACCAGGCTCCTCCAGCTTTGCTCTTTACCCTCCTTGACATGTGGCTTTTCTCCTGATAGCCATCTCATGGCCTCCGGCATCACATCCATTTGCATGCCTGAAGAAGTGATGAAGAGAAACGTGTTTTCCTTGCATAAATATCAGGGATTCAAAACTTCTGCTTTATCTTATTGGCCTGAACAGTAGCATGGACTCCTAGCCACAAAAATGGTAGAAAATAGAGTCTTTCCCTCTCCTCCTTCTCTCTTTTCCCCTCCCTTCCTTCCTCCTTCCCCCCCCCCCCCCCTTTTTTTTCCAGGGAATGTGTCGTTCCATTGTGCTCTGGAGTAACGGTAAGTGTTAAAATTTGAAGCACTTACTATATGCTTTATATACACGATTATACCTCCTATTCACAGCAGCGTGATAAAGTATGACCCTGTTTTGTCAATGAAAAATAAAAAGGGACATAGAAAGGTTAAGCCAGTTGCCCCATTCACACAGTTAAGAGCTGGTAGAACCAGGATTCAAATTCAAGCAATTGACTTCAGAATCCATATTTTTAACCACTCATTAGAGCCAGAATGTATCTACAGCAGAGTGACTGCATTCCAGAAACCATGCCACTGGACAGAAGGCTGAAGGGCCTAGTATTTTCTTCAGAAAAGAGAACAGTTCTGAGGACCTGACTTTTTCCAGTGTGTGAAGGGATGCTGTGGAAGGGTGAAATCTTTATGTTGCTGTAGAAGGACAGAACTAAAACTTGCCATGGAAACAATACAGAAGAGCAGATTTTAGCCTAATGTTAAGGAAGACCTTTTTAACCACTGGAGCTGTACTGAGTTAATATATTCTACTGCTCAAAGTGAGTCTTTCTTTATCACGAAAGTTTATGCAGACTTCGATGACCAACTCTCTGGAATAAGGTTCTTTAGGTAAAGAGGTTGCTTTTCTAACTTGTGAATTTTGTGATTCCCCTGCCCTTTACCTGGTGGCTTCCTTAGGCACCCAAGGCAGTGTCAGGGTGGGACAGCGTGGGACAGCTTCACCAGCATAGGAAAGAGAAGCAACCTCTCTGCTGAAGGCGCCTTGGAGATGGATAGGAGGAAGCACTCTTATTTCCTAAATGTAGAATTGTGTTCCCAATATGAACGCAGTGGGATTAAACTCACACCCCATGGTTCTTTGCCCTTATTTGTAATCAGGCCCATGTTAATCAGACTTACAGGAAAACTCATCATTGCTCAGGCAGGAAGGAGCTTGATGAAACAAATCATCTAGCTTAATTTGAGAGGAACTCAAGGAGACATTTCTGAGTACATGTGTCAAAAGAGGACATCTCTGGAGGGTGAATGGGTAAGAGAGGGGTAGAAGGATGCTGTTTAAGCAAGAATGGGAAGCTTAGAGAACCAACTGCAAATTTTCCTACTTCACAAATCCAGAGACCTGGACCTGCTCTCTTCCTTATTCTTAGTCCTGCCTGGCATGGGTTCTGGTCAGAGCTGAGTTCTAATCCTGACTGTTCCCCTTAGTAGTTGTGAGATGGACCTTAGACATTTCAATAGCTCCTGAGTCTCTGCTTCAGCTTGTGGATCACCACCCACCTCAAAGTGTTGTTGTCAGGATCAAAAAGCACTAGACAAAGCTAAATATGGCTTTGTTGCTCAAAAATATCTACCCTGCCCTCTTCTGCATCCAGGGAAGGAAATCTTCTAGAATTGTGCTATACAAAGGGTAATTTCAAGACTGTCACTCATCCATGAACTGTTTGTTACTGGTGAGAGGTGAGATTAGCAGCTTGATCTAGTCCATAAATTAGGTGCACTGCTTCTTCCATCCAGGAAACCGACTGGAAGAAAACAAAACAAAACAAAAAATCATCTGAACTGGACAGTATCTAGTGACCTAGTCCTTACGCTCTATACAAGTGCCTCATCTCATCGTGGTTCAGTGACAAATATTCCATGGACCAGCACTTGAGTAGCTCTGTTTCCTGGAAGCTTAGAATAAAGATTAAAGACATAGTAAAAAGGACCCAGAAGCCTTTGAACTGCCTAGGTTCAAATCCTGATTCCACTGTTCAGCAATTCTAGGTGAGTTACTTACCTTGTATTTCAGCAATCTCATTTGTCAAGTGGACATATTAATTGTATCTGTGAGTTCATTTATTTGTAAACTTTAGAACAAAGCCTGACATCAAGTAAGTACCATGTAAGATTTTGCTATTACTATTGGGGAAACTTAAAAAGTAAATTTTGGTCTTATAGGAACTAAGGTGATTTGCTTCCACTCTCTTATAGATTACTTGTCCAGTGGACAACATTTTGTCAGAACTCTTCACCATGACTTGTCCATCTTGGGTGGCCCTACATGGCATGGGCTCATAGTTTGAATGAGTTGGACAAGGCTGTGGTCCATGTGATTAGATTGGTTAGACTGTGATCAGTATTCCTGCCTTGAGAACCCCATGAACAGTATGAAAAGGCAAAAAGATGGGACACTGAAAGATGAACTCCCCAGGTCGGTAGTTGCCCAGTATGCTACTGGATATCAGTGGAGAAATAACTCCAGAAAGAATGAAGAGATGGAGCAAAAGCAAAAACAACACCCAGTTTTGGATGTGACTGGTGATGAAAGCAAGGTCTGATGCTGTAAAGAGCAAATTGCTTAGGAACCTTGAATGTTAGATCTATGAATCAAGGCAAATTGGAAGTGATCAAACAGGAGAAGGCAAGAGTGAACGTCGACATTTTAGGAATCAGAGAAGTAAAATGGACTGGAATGGGTGAATTTAACTCAGATGACCATTATATCTACAACTGTGGGCACGAATCCCTTAGAAGAAATGGAGTAGCCATCATAGTCAACAAAAGAGTCCAACATGCAGTACTTGGATGCAATCTCAAAAACAACAGAATGATCTTTGTTTGTTTCCAAGGCAAACCATTCAGTATCATGGTAATCCAAGTCTATGCCCCCACCAGTAATGCTGAAGAGGCTGAAGTTGAATGGTTCTATGAAGACCTACAAGACCTTTTAGAATAAACACCAAAAAAAGATGTCCTTTTCATAATAAGGGACTGGAATGCAAAAGTAGGAAGTCAAGAAACACCTGGAGTAACAGGCAAATTAGGCCTTGGGGTACAGAATGAAGCAGGGCAAAGGCTAATATAGTTTTGCCAAAAGAATGCACTGGTCATAGCAAACACCCTCTTCCAACAACACAAGAGAAGACCCTACACATGGACATCACCAGATGGTCAACACCAAAATCAGATTGATTATATTCTTTGCAGCCAAAGATGGAGAAGCTCTATACAGTCAGCAAAACAAGACCAGGAGCTGACTATGGTTCAGATCATGAACTCCCTATTGCCAAATTCAGATTTAAATGGAAGAAAGTAGGGAAAACCACTAGACCATTCAGGTATGACCTAAATCAAATCCTTTATGATTATACAGTGGAAGTGAGAAATAGATTTAAGGGACTAGATCTGATAGACAGAGTGCCTGATGAACTATGGACGGAGATTTGTGATATTGTACAGGATACAGGGAGCAAGATCATCCCCAAGATAAAGAAATGCAAAAAAGCAAAATGGCTGTCTGAGGAGGCCTTACAAATAGCTGTGAAAAGAAGAGAAGTGAAAAGCAAAGGAGGAAAGGAAAGATATACCCATTTGTATGCAGAGTTCCAAAGAACAGCAAGGAGAGATAAGAAAGCCTTCCTCAGTGATCATTGCAAAGAAGTAGAGGAAAACAATAGAATGGGAAAGACTAGAGATCTCTTTAAGAAAATCAGAGATTCCAAGGGAACATTTCATGCAAAGATGGGCACAATAAAGGACAGAAATGGTATGGACCCAACAGAAACAGAAGATATTAAGAAGAGGTGGCAAGAATACACGGAAGAGCTGTACAAAAAAATCTTCATGACCCAGATAATCATGATGGTGTGATAACTCACTTAGACCCAGAAATCCTAGAATGTGAAGTCAAATGGGCCTTAGAAAGCATCATTAAGAACAAAGCTAGTGGAGGTAATGGAATTCCAGTTGAGCTATTTCAAATCCTGAAAGATGATGCTGTGAGAGTGCTGCACCCAATATGCCAACAAATTTTGAAAACTCAGCAGTGGACACAGGACTGGAAAAGGGCAGTGCCAAAGAATGCTCAAACTATCACACTATTGCACTCATCTCACACGCTAGTAAAGTAATGCTCAAAATTCTCCAAGCCAGGCTGCAGCAATACGTGAACCATGAACTTCCAGATGTTGAAGCTGGTTTTAGAAAAGGCAGAGGAACCAGAGATCAAATTGCCAACATCCGCTGGATCATCGAAAAAGCAAGAGAGTTCCAGAAAAACATCTATTTCTGCTTTATTGACTATGCCAAAGCCTTTGACTGTGTGGATCACAATAAACTGTGGACAATTCTGAAAGAGATGGGAATACCAGACCACCTGACCTGCCTCTTGAGAAACCTGTATGCAGGTCAGGAAGCAACAGGTAGAACTGGACATGTAACAACAGACTGGTTCCAAATAGGAAAAGGAGTGCGTCAAGGCTATATATTGTCACCCTGCTTATTTAACTTCTATGCAGAGTACATCATGAGAAACGCTGGGCTGGAGGAAGCACAAGCTGGAATCAAGATTGCTGGGAGAAATGTCAATAACCTCAGATATGTAGATGACACCACCCTTATGGCAGAAAGTGAAGAAGAGCTAAGGACCCTCTTGATGAAAGTGAAAGAGGAGAGTAAAAAGTTGGCTTAAAGCTCAACATTCAGAAAACAAAGATCATGGCATCCGATCCCATCACTTCATGGCAAATAGATGGAGAAACAGTGGAAACAGTGGCAGATTTTATTTTGGGGGGCTCTAAAATCACTGCAGATAGTGATTGCAGCCATGAAATAAAAAGACGCTTATTCCTGGAAGGAAAATTATGACCAACCTAGACAGGATATTGAAAAGCAGAGACATTACTTTGCCAACAAAGGTCCATCTAGTCAAGGCTATGTAGTCATGTATGGGTGTGAGAGTTGGACTGTAAAGAAAGCTGAGTGCTGAAAGAATTGATGGTTTTGAACTGCGGTGTTGGAGAAGACTCTTGAGAGTCCCTTGGACTGCAAGGAGATCCAACCAGTCCATCCTAAAGGAGATCGGTCCTGAATGTTCATTGGAAGGACTGATGGTGAAGCTGAAACTCGAATATTTTGGCCACCTGAGGAGAAGAGCTGACTCATTTAAAAAGATCCTGATGTTGAGAAAGATTGAAAGCAGGAGAAGAAGGGGACAACAGAGAAGGGGATGGCATCACCGACTCAATGGACATGAGTTTGAGTGAACTCCGGGAGTTGGTGATGGACAGGGAGGCCTGGAGTGCTGTGGTCCATGGCTTTGCAAAGAGTCGGACATGACTGCGCGATTTAATTGAACTGAACTGATAGATTACTTACCATTTTGTATATTTTTATTTTTTGTTCTTTTTCTTCTTTCCTCCCTCCCACCTTCCTTCCTTCCTTCTGTCCTTTTCCTTCCTTCCTTCCATCTCCTTTCTCCCTTCTCCTTTCCCTCTTTTCCTCTCCCCACTCCTCTCTTTCTCCTGTTGAAATAGATGATATCATGACCTTTTCTGCTAGCACTACTTATGAGGCCTTGGTGAATTCACTCATCATTGTTAATAATATTTAGGAAGCTTGGCTTATAGTAGGTTGTGACTTAAAGTACTCATCCTGGGAAAGATGATCTCTACATCATTTTTTTTCCAGGGAAGAGATAGAGGTTTTGTGGTTTCCCTGAGGAAAGCAGATTTACTGACCTCTTTCCTCCTTGTTGATTAGGATGGTGATTTCTGTTCTTTTGACGCTGCTCCTCTGACACCAGCTCTTCTTTATGTACGTAAAAGCCATCAGAGACAATCTTCTGTGAGTTGGTTCCAACTAGTACATTTTCACATTTGTAACATAAGAACAAAGAGTTAACCGCTTTTGCTAAAAAGTAAAGCACTTCTGTGGTGTTCTAGGGCAATCAGAGTGCATAGCCTCGTGTAGCTGTGTGCATTTCCGCTATATAAGATGGTTCAACTTGTGAATTCCATCATATTCTTCATGGTCAGCTATGAATAATATCCATCTTTGCCCATTTAGTCAGTGTCTCAGAGAATCTATTTTTATATATTGCCATTTTGGAGCAAGACTTCAATCACTTGACTTGGCTTGTTTTTCCTGTGTGTGTCATTTGGGTGACATTGTTCTAAATTTTAATTCTTTCTTGTTTTCATTCTGTAAGTGATGAAAGAATCAGTATTGCATTATTTGGGGGAAATTATTTGTAGAATAAGAAAAAGCATTCACCAGATGTCCCACTCCACCTGTATCCTTCCCAATCATGTAAGCAGAGATTTGAACTCTATCCTAGGGAACTCTCACACAGAAGCTGATTCTTATAATGACACCACTGGAATAGGCAGCAGACATCATTGAGCCATCTTAACAATGACTTTGTGTATATTTTGGGAAAGATGGAGTTATCAATGTCACTCTTTCACTTTATTTTCTCCACTCCCACATCTGACCTATAGGAACCTCTACCTACAGTCAGAAGGAATGGCACTTTATCCTGTTGATAAGTGTGCTCTGTGGGGTTATTTCCAGTCTTTCCCTTAACAATCCCTTACTGTTCTTAAGGGCTAATTTTCAAGTTTTAGAAGCTTACAAAAAGTTATTGGGATAGATTTTTGCTGGTTTTTGAAATGAGTTCTGTTGGTTTCTCACCAGCTTTAGCTTTTATGATACTGTAAGCATGATCACTAAGCAACTAAATACTTTTTAAGAGTCTGCTTGTTGGATTCTCAAAACCACTTATTTCTGTGATTCCTGACAATAATTTAAAATAACATTGGAATATAAAGTACCTGAGAAGATAACAAGACAATTTTAATGATGAGATATAATGTTAGAAAAATACACTCCCTTGGCAGTTTTATCTTAATTTCTATTCATGCCCTCACAAAAAGCTTCCGATGAGTCTAAGGAGAGTAGAAATAATCATTTTTTATAAAATATGTTTTTTCTTCATGAGTGGAATGAAAATAGCACTTGCTAATCAATTAAAAAATGCTTTGAGTCTTGCTCATTGTAGGGACCTAGGAGTATCTGTCTTCCAAATGGAAAACAAAGACAGTTGAGGCACAACATTAAAGAAACCATTGGCTGTGTTCTGTGTGGAGTATCTGGTTTGACTCTTTAGCACAGTTACACCCATTAGACAATTGTTGAGACCTTGATTCCTCTCTCCCCTACAGGTCTCCCCTACCTTCCCACAGTTCAATTTGTTCCCAGGTCTTGATGAAACTAACACACCAATTTTTTGAATACATTCCCCTTGCTCCTCTCCACTTTTGCACCTTAGTCCAGATCATCTTTATCTCCAACCTATGTACTTGCAGTGGCTTCTAAATAATCCCTCAATCTCTAAACTTTGCTCCATACCGAGGCAAGAGTATCTCTGCTGCTGCTGCTGCTGCTGCTGCTAAGTCGCTTCAGTCGTGTCCGACTCTATGCGACCACATAGACGGCAGCCCACCAGGCTCCCCTGTCCCTGGAATTCTCCAGGCAAGAACACTGGAGTGGGTTGCCATTTCCTTCTCCAATGCATGAAAGTGAAAAGTGAAAGTGAAGTCGCTCAGTCGTGTCCGACTCTCAATGACCCCATGGACTGCAGCCTTCCAGGCTCCTCCGTCCATGGGATTTTCCAGGCAAGAGTACTGGAGTGGGGTGCCATTGCCTTCTCTGAGAGTATCTTTAGGAAACGCAAATTTGATCGTGTCACCAATCTGTTTAAAGTTTCTAGACTCCTTCCCATTGCCTTCAGGGGAAAGTCCAGATGTCTCAGTTTGCTTTAAAAAACCCTTCCTCCAATATCATCAGTTACCTCTCTCCTTCCTTTTGAGTTCTTTTTCCTTCTTCACATACTCTTTCCTCTGACAGGACCATTCTGCCCCCACTTTTCATCTGTTGAACTGTACTTCAGGTCTCAGCGGAAAGGCTACTTTATCATGGAGGCAGATCCTCTCTTAGATACCTTGCTATGATGTTTTCCTTAGATGCCCGTCTTCTCTGCTGAACTATAAGCTTCATGAGGATTAGGACTTTGTCTGTTGACTTCCCACCTAGTTAGTACCTAAACCAAGTACCAGACACATCAGAAGTGGTCAACAAATACTTGTTAAATAAAAGAAGTAAGTGATTCCCACATTGCTGGCATGTAGTAAGCATTTGATGAATGGCAGCTCTTTGCATCTACGTCTAGGTCACTATCAATGTACACACGCATACACATGTGGCATGGTCAATATTAATAAAATAGTCTTGTTGTACATAATAGACTCACACTGAAGACTATGATAGGAAGGATACAGTCTGTTTATTTATTGAAATGATTGCAAGTGTGTAAATTGGCTCTCCACCCAAACTGGAAAATACTCTTATAAATAAACATGTTCCAGTGCTGCTGAGACTTAAATTTGAATGAGCTTTCTGTGTAGGAGAGGTGGTAGAAGAGTACATGTGTGGTGAAATTTTAGTAGCCAGTGATATTTGAACATACACAGAGGTTATGGTGAGCAAATGTTGAAGTTATTACTATTTAACATGCTTAGTACTGAGAGCTCACACTGAAGCTGGGTACAATTGATCATTTAAAAGGCTATGTCCTTGCCAGATGGAGTAACATGTTCTGATTTAGGAAGGGATTGAAGAGATTTGAGGTTTTGTTAAACCTTAGCTTTACTACAAAGCTCTTCCTGGCTCCCTGGTGTATGTTGGAACTTCATGGCATTAAAGGTGAAGACGATGGTAAAGTGAGAGGCAAGGAGGAGTGTGAAGTAAGTGAACGGGCTGAGCGGACCAACCCTCAGCAGCTGGCTTCCAGTTGCTACTTGCTTTCCAAAGGCAACAGTGGTATGCACAAGGAAAAACAAATCAGGGAGTTAGAAAAATGTGATTGTGACATTTATGTCACTTTCCCTGATTGAAATATTGAGAGCTGAGAAGTGACTTTCCAAGCCAATTTCTCACTGATAAGCTCTGTTCCAGGAATAGCTGAGCCACATGGAGTCAATGACTGCAATCCCTTTCTTTTATTACTTTATGACCTCAGTGTCAGCAGAACAAAAAGTGTATGTTCAGAGGGTCTGTAAGTACCCAGTTATGTTTTCTCAGAGATATACCCACTTTTAACCTCTCAAATCAAGAAATACATGTTTTCTCTTTGAAAAATTAGAATTAAGAAAGAATTTCCAAGATCAATGTATATCCAAATTGGATCAATATCATTTTTCAGTCATTCTCTTGAGCTAACCCCAAATCTCTCAATTGGATGCCATCTTTAAAGATTTGACTCTGAAGGAGAGAATGAGTGACTGTGCTCTAAGTATCTGCTCTCCATGACTCTACCATAATAATTCTGTGTTGGTAGATATAATATATCTTGCTCTAGTCTGCCTACTGGGGGCTTCCCAGGTGACTCAGTAGTATAGCATCCACCTGCCAATGCAGGAGACAAAGGTTCAATCCCTGGGTCAGGAAGAACTCCTGGTGAAAGAAATGGAAACTGCAGTATTCTTGCTGGGAAATTCCATGGACGGAGGAGCCTGGAAGGCTACAGCTCATAGGGTCACGAAAGAGTTGGACATAACTGAGTGACTAAACAACAATAACAGTCTACTGGCTCTTCTTCTCCTGTATTTTTTATTTTTTTTTTTTATTTTTTGGCCATGCCATGCAGCTTGTGGGATCTTTGTTCCCCAACCAGGAATTGAACCCATGCCTTCCAGGTCCCTACACAATAAAAACATGGAGTATTAACCACTGGATTGCCAGGGAATTCCCTCTCTTGCATTTTAATTATTCCAATGGTCTTAGTATATGTGGCTTGAGCACTGTTAAGAGATGTGAAAAAGATGTCCATTTGGAAATCCATATCTGTAGAATCAAAATGAATAAACTTAGCATACACAACACCTAACTCATGACCCCTTCTGGTTCCAAAGTAACAGCTACGTAGTGCTGAGAGGTGTAGAAGTCAACTTTCTCTCCTCTTCTTGAATTCTTCATTGAAAAGGTTGAGCAGATCACAGGTTTGGCAAAGCTGTTTTAAAACACACACATTTTTGGCAACAGGGACAATCATGAAACAAGGGAATTATTTTAGGATGTATGAATACTTGCTCACTGTCCCCCAGTAGTGACCTGACGGAGCTCATATCACCCTGTTCTGATCTACTGCACAGGGTCCTTGCATGTGGATCTACAGCTGGGGCCTGGGCGATTCTCCACTCACCAGTGACACTTTTTAGACCCTGAAAAAACTTTGCCTCTGATTTTAGACAAGAGTTTTGAGATTACATAAAATATCTTTATATACTACTTTTCTTCCATATAGTTTATTTTTAAATGTCATGTCATAACCATTTCCATTTATGAATGATCTGATGAAAAGATAAACATGTTTTAAAATATAATTTAAACATTGAAGGAAAATCCCCTAAGGCTTCATATATTTTCAAAATATATGAGATATTAAAACAATAGTATGTTAAATTAAAAATTGAAAAGAACCACAAAAATAGTGTGTTAATATGCCTATTATATAAAAGTGGGCTTCCCTGGTGGCTCAGAATATAAAGAATCTGCCTGCAATGTAGGAGACCCGGGTTCAATCCCTGGGTTGGGAAGATCCCCTGGAGAAAGGAATGGCTATCCAATCCAGTATTCCTGCCTGGAAAATTTCATGGACAGAAGAAACTGGTGGGCTACAGTCCATGTAGTCACAAAGAGTTGGACACGACTGATCGAATAACACTATACAAAAATACTTTCATGCTACAGGGGAAAAACATGCTCATGACATATATAATTATATATTTAATTTTTATGAGAAGTAGACTTAATTTACTGATAGGATGTTTATATAAATTATAATTGTGAATATCTCTCTTCTTTCATCATTCTTTTGGGGGATTTCACTTAAAAAAATAACACCCCAAACTAACAAAAAGTACAAAACAACAACAAAAAATGAATTTTAAAATGGATAAAGAAATTCTTTAAAAACTAGAGAAAAATAGCATCCACAACCAAAGATTTAAATAAGAAAACAATTCCTACGAAATATGTGTAATAGCTGTTCATAGTCCTGCACAACTGTTATTTTACTTAAATATCACAGTTTTAAAGAGACACCGTCATCCTGGGATATACGATGCATGCATGTATGGTGTGTTGCTGCTCTAGAAAGAGTCAAGGCAAATCCCATTTTTATGGCTCCAGTTTTTAAATCCCAGGAAGACTTTGCAGAATGAGACTGACAAGAGGGACAGGTGGATATTGGCTCCAACTTGGTGACAAGTTTTCAACCTCAGCTGCATTCTTACAACAGGGGAGTGAAGAGCAGCTGGCAGCCTGGGAGCCACTGTTCTACAGATGGAATTCTTGCGGCAGAGAGAAGAATGTTCTATCTGGCTCCCCAAGCTTTATGAACAAAGAGCATAACTTAAGAGATTGAACCTACTGTTTGATCTAAATGGTGGAGCTTTATTCCCTGGACCCTCTCTCCCATCTTTTGTATTACAGTCTTAGTGATTTGTGTTTAGAAAAGGATATAAAGTTTGCCAATTTATCATTAGCCAATGATTTCTCTGAAGTCAATATGCTCTTCTAAAAACGCATCTCTCACATTTGTGAGGTTTGGGGTAAGAAAATAAATAAGGCCCACCTATCCTATATCCACAAATTTATCAGTTATAAATCAAGCTAGCAAATTGTTAAATGGGAGGTGTTCTTTCTCCTAACCTCGACTTGCCTACCAGAGCAGGGACGTGTGGAGGAAGTCAGTCCTATTCTGCCATTACTGACTCTGTTCCATACACCTGGGGCTCCATGTGCACACGTGTGCTTAGTCACTCAGTCGTGACCGACTCTTTGTGATCCCATGGACTGTAGCCCACCAGGCTCCTCTCCCCATGGAACTTTCCAGGCAAGAATACTGGCATAGGTTGCCACACCCTCCTCCAAGAGATCTTTCTGACCCGGGATCACACTCGCATCTCATGTGTCTCCTGCATTGGCAGGAAGATCCTTTACCACTAGCACCATCTGGGAAGCCCATGTGCACATGTATTAATGCCCCAACTCACATGTCTAGGCTCTGTCTGCTTGCCTATAGCTACCCCTTGGTCACCTTCAAACTAGGAATTTTGGAAGCAGGTTGGGGACTATTTAAGCTGGGAGTTCTATGGTCCTAGAACTCGGAAAGTGGTCCAGAGGGAAAGCTCAGGCTCTGAGGGGCACATCCCCCTACCCTGCAGCAGGGGGAAGGGTAGGGCTGGAGGAGAGCTAGAGAGGAGAGCTCATCAGCGCGAAGCTCGAGACAAGAGCCCCTTTACCTGGGTCTAGGACAATACTTTTCTTTCAAACCTCGAAGTCTATAATATTGTTCCCTCCGTGGCCAGGCAGGGAGGAAGACATTGTGGTTAACTTCTAAATTCTCCATTTAATTAAGTATGGTTAAAGCCAGCAATTATTTACCTGGTGTTTATGGCCCATCTGCTCTCAAACTGGGAATGATTTCAGTAAAGACAGGGTAGACTCTTTACTGCTGCACATAAAATATGAAACCTGGTGGTTCCACGTGGAGATCATGCCTCCCTTGCATTTTCTATAGCCTTTGGAAGGGTGACTGCAAATGCAGACTCATCTCCTCCCAGTTAATTATATTTGACAGAACTTTGGTCTGAAAGGTAAATGGTATCCATTATTCTAATCCTATAAATAAGAGAAGCTGGAAAAGCCTTTCACTTTATGGTTACTTCAAATACACAATAAAGTAGGAAAGGAGCCAGTAGCAGAAGCAAAAATCTACTGGTTCTTAGAAATCAGTGAAATACAGGTTGTGATAGAATACAGAACTAAAAAGACCTGACCCATATTGCCTCATAATATAGTGAACAGAAATTTAAAAGAAAGAACAGAGAGAGGAATCCCCATTTGCGTTACTCATAGAATCACCCATAAATTAGTGACGTGATGTAGGCGAGAAACCCCGCACAGTGTTGGCAGGAAAGTTAATGTTACATAGATTTTTACTGTAAGGTCCAGGGGAGCCCAGCCAAGTGGAAAAAATAGCTGAGTTATGGTGGAAACCAGTCACCTTGTTAAAACTGAACAACCAGGTGTGTAGGGAAAGAATAGCACGAGAGACTGGTTTCTTTCCTGCTGAACACAAGCATTCACTGTGAACAGAGAAAAGGAATCTTTTTGACAAGCATAGAGGAAGACAAAAAATGGCGAATTTGTTTTTTTTAATAATAGTGTATTGATATTAGCTGTCCTGGGTCTTTGTTGCTGCGCGGACTTTTCTCTAGCTGCAGCAAGCAGTGGCTATTTTCTGGTTGAGATGCGTGGGCTTCTCACTGCAGTGGCTTCTCTTGCTGTGGGGTACGGGCTCTGGGGTATGCCGGCTCCAGCAGCTGCGGCACGTGGGCTCAGAAGTTGTGGCTCCTGGCTGTAGAGCGCAGGTTCCATAGCTGTGGCGGAAGGGCTTAGTTTCTTCGTGGCATGTGGGATCTCCCGGATCAGGGATGGAACGCGTGTCTCCTGCACTGGCGGGTGGATTCTTTACCACCGAGCCAAGAGAAGCCACCACAATGAGAAGCCCACAATTGGTGGGTCTGAATGCTTACAAACTAACCTATGACACGAGTCCATTCTGGGTTTCACAATATAGTCCAGGAGAGCTACATGTCGAGCTACAATTACACTCTATTTCTTGGAACAACCTTAGTTGTTGTGTTTGTTTTAGCACAGAGTCTATAGCAATACAAACTGGGATAAGTTCACATAGATGGAGGATACATTTATTTTTCCCATGATTTTTTTTCCTCCTAAAGAATAGTGAATTAGACAAACAGAATGGATGTAGATCACTCTGATCCCAAAATAAAAACCTTTGGTGAATGTTGTGCAGTGAATAAGAACGGTTCAGAGTAAAAGATCATAGGTCTTGGCTTTAAAAGAATGTGTTTGTGTTAATCAGTTATGTCTGACTCTTTGCAGCCCCCTGGACTGTAGCACACCAGGCTCCTCTGTCCATGGAATTCTCCACACAAGAATTCTGGAGTGGGTAGTCATTCCCTTCTCCAGGAGATCTTGCTATCCCAGGAATCAAACCCGGGTCTCCTGCATTGTAGGCAGTTTCCTTACTATCTGAGCCACCAGGGGAGCCCTGGTA
>NW_011494961.1:7428320-7437724 GCF_000754665.1 Bison bison bison
CAGTCGTGTCTGACTCTGTGCCACCCCAGAGATGGCAGCCCACCAGGCTCCCCCGTCCCTGGGATTCTCCAGGCAAGAACACTGGAGTGGGTTGCCATTTCCTTCTCCAATGCAGGAAAGTGAAAAGTGAAAGTCAAGTCACTCAGTCATGTCTGACTCTTAGCGACCCCATGGACTGCAGCCCACCAGGCTCCTCCATCCATGGGATTTTCCAGGCAAGAGTACTGGAGTGGGGTGCCATTGCCTTCTCTGGGTAAAAGAATAGTATTTACCAAAAACAATAATAAAATTTGATCTAAAAATATAAAGAGTATTTACATTCATAAAGATGACACAGGGCTTCCCTGGTGGCTTAGTGGTAAAGAATTTGTCTGCCAATGGAGGAGACGTGGGTTTGATCCCTGGTCTGGGAAGATCCCACATGCTGAGGAGCAACGAAGCCTGTGTGCCACAGCTATTGAGCCCATGCTCTAAAGCCCGGGAATTACAACTACTGAGCCCACACGCCTCAACTACTGAAGCCCTTATGTTCCAGAGCCTGTGTTCCACGACGAGAGGCCTCCACAATGAGAAGCCCAAGCACTGCAACTAGGGAGTAGCCTCTGCTTGCAGCAGCTAGAGAAAAGCCCGCTCAGCAGCAAAGGTCCAGCACAGCATGAAATAAATAAATGAATAAATAAAACTATTTTAAGAAATGAAATAAATACTCATGCAAGACTTCCTGTTGCTTTGCAGATAAAAACCTTGTATGACCAGACCCCTCCCTGCCTGTCTAGCCTTATCTCCTGAATCTCTCTGCTCTGCACTGATCTGCATTGTTACTTAACTTCTCCTTCCCCCTCCAACACCACGTGCTTTTCTCTCTCACTCACAGTGTCTGATTTTCTTTCTTCTCTTGCTAAATCCATTCCCTTTCTAGTCTCAACTTTAATGTTACCTTCCCAGGGAACTTTCTCCATTTTAAAACCAGGCCAGTTAGGGCTCCTATTGAACACTTCCATGAAACAACTGTAGCTTTTCTTCTGAGTAGAAATAAAAATTTCGATCACAGGGTGATCCTGGCCTTTTCCATTTCAGCTGCTAAAGAGTGTGTTAGTTTGTTTCTTCCACTTTCACAACTTCCAGGGAAATTTTTATATAAGGTGGGGGGAAAGGGGAAGTGGAGAAGACACCAGGGAGGTGAGAAATGGGGAACAAAGTAGAAATAAAGGGCCGCCGTGGCCTCAGGCTGGGGGCTGAAATGTTTTGTGACTTCAAGGAATGAGTCAAGTGACAAGGAGAGGGAATTTGTGGAAGTGTTGCTGAGGATAAGTATTTCTTCCCTGTTGGAATTACCTGTTAGTTCCTGGACTACATTCTTTGCAACCGCGCTGAGACTGAATCGCACGTCCTGGTGTGAACAACACTTCTTGCAGTGTAGAGTTGTTTGTGTAATTATGCTTTTCTTTTCCTCCCCATCCCGTAGACTGCAGGGCAGGACTCATTCCTGTGTTCTTCAGAGCTCAATTCCCAGTGCCTAAGACAGGGTTTGGCCCATAGTAAATACTCAGTAAATACTAACTGAATGGACAAGTGAGTACACATACGTGTCAATCCATTCTATTTTAGATTTCTAATCACTAAATAGCACCCTAGGCCTCAGTGACAAAATTATGCTCCTTGGCCAGAGTTCTGTAAAAGATGTTCTGAGCTGGTTTTCAGATACCTGCTATTAGAAACTTTTAAAATAAACTTTTTTTTTTCCCTTCTCACCACATTCTGATGATACTAAAAGGTGCAAGGATTGAATCTTAATATGATTCTTATAATTGAAATGAAACTTACCCAATACTTATACACTTTTCAAAGTATTAAAATACTTCCTGAAAGAATTCTGTCTTGGTACACTTGTTAGCTAACAGTTTCTGTCTATTGAAGAGCAAAGAGAGTGTATATAATGCTGCTACTTACTGGGAATTTACCGTAGGCTTGGCAGTACAGTATTTACTATATACAGGCTACATCATTTGAACACATAACTAATACTTTGATGTAGGTATTAGTTCCTGATTTTTACCAGTAACGAAACTAAGGTTGAATGGTTTTGCCTAGGTCTCCTAAGTTAGAAAAGGGTGGAGCTGAAGTTCAAACCTAGGCCTGCTGATTCTGAAGTTTAATGCTGGTGAGAGGCAACATTCATTTTTTAATTTTGAAGAATAAAGTACCTAATTGATTAAGAGTTTGGTTAACTTTTGGTTATCAGAGTTTGATTAGCTTGCAATTATAACAGCAAGTCGGGGTCCACAGTCTTGCTCCACCTTCTTTTTTCCAGAGATCACGTCCACTCATCGTGCCTCTAATCCACACTGTCCATTATGGAACTTTTCTAATATTTAATAGTATTGACTAGGTAAAGACAACGCATAGTTATTGTACTTCACAAGAAGCCTTATGTCAGTTGAGTAACTTGACAGAAGCCCAAAACAGTATGAAAACCCACTTTCAGCCACTGTAGTCTACCAGCTACTTCTCTGGATTAATTACCTGTTGACTTTTATTTTCATAAAAATCCACGTTGGCTTTTGCAATTTCATCTTCTGGATTATTAACCCTCTGTGTTCATCTAGATCATCTAGAAATTTTTCTCCCCTTCAAAAGAATTACCTCATCTTCTTTTTAAAGACTTAATGGAACAAAATACATGCATTGAAGGCAGCCAAAACTTGATTCTGGGAAAAAGTACTCAATGAGTTGACTAGAAAGTAGATTATATCTTTTTTTTAAAGTTTATTTGAAAACAAAACAGAACTGAGGCCCAGATGGGGTTAAGTAACTTACTAAGACAAAATGGTTCCATAGGCCAGGCCAGGAACAGGAAACCCTAGATCTTCCTCATAATTATTGTGTGGCTAAGGGTAGACCCTGATGTTATCTGTGCTTCATTTCCTTTTCCTCCTTGTGGTGTAAAAGACTGAGAAACATACATTGAAAAGTTCTAGAGATCCATTAAAAAAAACTTTGCATAAAATATTAGTAACGTAATTTTCTAGTCCTTTGGCTTAAGTCAAGACTCCATTGAGGCTTAGTTTTCTTTCTGGTGTGTGTGTGTGTGTTCAGTCATGTCTGACTCTTTGCAACCGTATGGACTGTAGCCCCCCAGGCTCCTCTCTCCATGGAATTTTCCAGGCAATAATAGTGGAGTGGGCTGCAATTTCATGCTCCAGAGGATCTTCCAAACCCAGGGACTGAACCTGTGTCTCCTGCATTGGCAGGCGGATTCTTTACCACTGTTCCACCTATCCGAGGCAAAAACAGTGAGAAAGGCAGGAGGTGACCTGAGAGAGGGTGATGTGGAGAAGGAGAGTTGGCTGGAACCAAGTCTCCCATGTGCTCAGATGAGCCTCACACTCTTCTATGATAAGACTCTCTATTCCTTCTAATGCCCAAACTCTTCTGGTAGAGTGATCAACCATTCCTGTTGTCCGAGACTGTCTGGGGGGAATGGGTCCCAGAATGTGGGACTTTTAGTGCTAAAACCAGGGAAGGCCTGAGCAAATCAGGATGAGCTAGTCAACCTTCTTGTGTTCCCTCTCTTTTCTTAAAATTAATTTTTATTGGAGTATAGTTGCTTTACAATGTTGTATTAGTTTCTACTGTACAGCAGAATGAATCAGCTACATATAATATGTATGTCCCCTCCCCTTCAAACTTCCTTTCTATTTAGGTGCATTAAGTTGAGTTCCCTGTGTAATACAGTGTGTTCTCATTCGTTATCTATTTTATATATAGGATCAATAGTGTACATGTATCAATCCCAGTCAGAAAAACAAATATTGCATGTTAATGCATATATGTGGAGTCTAGAAAAATGGTATATATAGATGATCTTATTTGCAAAGCAGAAATAGAGACACAGACATAGAAAATAAATATATGGATTTTTTTTTTTGTTTTGATAGCATCACACTCAATGGACACGAATTTGAGCAAACTCCAGGAGATAGTGGAGGACAGAGGAGCCTGGTGTGCTGTAGTCCTTGGGATCGCAAAGAGTCAGGCAGGACTTAGTGTCTGAACAACAGCAACAACTCTTTTTTAAAACACAAGTTGCTGCTGCTGCTGCTAAGCCGCTTCAGTCGTGTCCGACTCTGCGCGACCCCAGAGACGGCAGCCCACCAGGCTCCGCCGTCCCTGGGATTCTCCAGGCAATAACACTGGAGTGGGTTGCCATTTCCTTCTCCAATGCATGAAAGTGAAAAGTGAAAGTGAAGTCGCTCAGTTGTGTCCAACTCTTAGTGACCCCATGGACTGCAGCCTACCAGGCTCCTCCGCATTTTTAGAAAAGATCAGTGTTTCTTCATTAGGAACCGTATTCAATAGTTGACATATTTAGGGGGCCATTGTATGAAAAAGATATATCTTAGATCATAGACACATGCTCAGTAAGGTGAGGTGCTCATAGTAAAAGAGAGTGTCAGGAACAGAATATGTCCCAAGGAATAGCAGATCTTATTGTAGCTCAAGCTTACACAGGGTTATACATTCATTGAGAGGAACAGCCATAGAACTGCAAGCATTGTTTAAATTATTTATATTCTCAGGATCCCCACCCTTTACTCCACAAGCACGTATAATTAAATTCACATAATTTAAATCCCTCTACTGAAAGAGACATCTGGATGTAGAAGAAGACTGATACAGCAGTCAAAGACCTCAGAGAATGTGGAGAGTGGCTTGGAGGTGAGCAGTTGTTAAAAACAAGTGTGACGCGTATAAGATAGGGGACTTCCAATCACAGTTTGGGCTGAACCTCCAAAGACAGAATAAAACAGGACATGCCCGGTCACAGTCATGCATAGAGGTAGGTCCTGAATTCTGCCTTCAGGACAGGCTACATGATGGAGGTCAAAGAAGCTCTAAGAAAAAGATCTGGGGGAAAGAACTGTGGTATAAGTAACCGGTTCTCCCATGGGAGAAGGGAGTGGGTATGTTTGGGTTGTACACATTTGCACTGTAAGCTATGTGAGAGAGGCTTCAAGGAGCCCTTCTGGAAACCTGGCACATGTCTGCTGGGGTTGAGAATGCATATGTGCTGATACTGACACACCACTGGGAAGGCTAAAAGGGAGAGCTGTGTACTGTCACTAACTGCAAGGAAAGGACACACGAATTTTCCTTTGGAGCAAGTAAAACCATCAGGATTGGGGACAGAGGAATAGACTCAGCCTAGAGCCAACTTAAAAGTCATCTTGCCAAGAGGGCTGCCTGGAGGGTTATGGAATCCCAACAGAGAGAATCTGGAGTGTACTGCCAAATGCTCTGGAGATTAGAGTTGGGGTTATTAGTGACCAGCAGAGAAAAAGGCCCCTTCCTTTAAAAAATGTCGACTTCTGAGGAAACTTCAAAACCACTCTGCTGGAGAAAGTTCCAGCTCTAATCAACAGCCAGGCTCAGAGTGTTCCAGTGTTAGATCACAGTGGCAGCAGCTACCATAATAACCATCACTGCAGGCTTTCCCATAATACCCTTTTCCCTGGTGCAGACCATGGAAAGGTCAAGGATGCTGACAGGATGCTGGAGTAGAAGGAGGCGAAATTAGGAGGGAGAATAAAAGATGACACATACCATTCTCTCCCACTCTGTCCACCACACAAAGCCTTCCAGGTCGAAAGGGGTTTGAGCTGATAGAGGAAAATCTCTATAGTAGACAAAAGTTAGAGATGATGATTTCACATAACTGGATATCTTAATCATTCAAATATAATCTCTTGGGGAAGACAGAGATTGGAGTCATGAAAAAAATGATGGAAAAGTTATAGGATCAGTTCACTATTTCATTCAAAGTATAGGAAGAAACGAGTTCTTAGATTGGATTTAAAGGGACTCTGTGTGTGTGTGTTCGTATATGTATATGAGCGTGACAGAGGAAGAGTGAGAGAGAGAGACCCAACTGAGTTCAGCCTGTTTAACAACAGCTGGCATTTATACTGTACTTATTATGTGCCTGGCACTGTTCTTTTTCATGTGATAAATCACTTAATACTCATAGCAACTCTATGAGACAGGTACTATTATTTCTCACATTTTGCAGATGAGGAACTTGAGAGCCAAAGAAGTAAAAGTAATTTGACAAGATCACACACCCAATAAGTGGAGAAGTTGGGGTTAAAACTCAGATATAACCTAGGAGTTCATACTCCTAATCGCAATTCACAGGTGGTGCTAGTGGTAAAGAACATGTCTGCCAACGCAGGAGACACAAGGGACGCAGGTTCGATCCCTGGGTTGGAAAGATCCCCTGGAGAAGGAAATGCAACCCACTCCAGTATTCTTGCCTGGAGAATTCCATGGACAGAGGAGCCATGGGGTCACAAAGAGTCGGACACGACCGAAGCGATTTACCATACTTAGCACTATGCAATATGCTTTGCTTGTTCTAAGAAAATGGTTACAAAAAGATGCTGAGGGACTCACAGAAAAATGGTCTTTGATTGAGCAGGTTAGAGCAATGGTCTGGAAGCACCTCTTATGTAGGAGGAGGCTGCCAATGGCCGGCACCTAGGAACTCCAGCTGGAATTTGAGTGCATTGTAGTCTTGGGGTTGCTGTAGGTTTTCACCCCCAGAGGACTCTTAGCAGACCTGGGGCGGGGGTTGCCACTTTTCACCAACAGAGAGACTTTCTTAGACATGGGTCCATTGAAGGTTTTTCTTTTTGAATACTACCTATTTTATTTCTCCCCTTTTGAATTATTTTGCTTCTGATCTGGTCCCCACTTCTGGGCTCCTTTTTGTCTTGAGTCATCAGGGTGCTAATGTGAAATGCCATTATTTCATTGTGTCCCTCCTTCAACTTCAAGACTAACTTAAAATCTTTCCTGATTAAGTAAGTACTAAGTACCATACATCATGCATAATGCTCACTTTCGTATGCAAGGATTCTAGACATCACAGCTTCAGAATGTGCCCCAAATTATTTGATTTGATTAATTATTGGAGAAAAGATATATTTCCATAATAAATTAGACATAATGGAGAATATAGTAATGAAAAATTTTGTAGATATGTTTTTGCAGAGTTAAAATTCTCCAACCTTGAAAGTCAGTGAGTACAAAGTCATAGTTTTCATGAATTTTATTACTCTCTTACACTTTTTATATCATTGTAATATAGTGAAAATTATTTTATTGCATTCATGCAAAATTTAATGTCAAAATAATGAGGCTGCACTGAGGCTTACAGCAGGAAAACTTAGGCACTTAAATGCTATTTTTCTTATTCCATTCTGGCAATACTACCTAAAGTGCCAGTCAACTGTGAGAAGAAAGTGGATGGAAATTAGTGAGGAATCAGATAAAGGAAGGAATATTGGGAGGTCAAACTAAGATCACTTAGAAGAGGGGTGGGTTCTCCTTTTCTACTCTAACTTCTCATCTTCCAACTTGGACTTCTTAAAAGAGTAAATCTTGGATAGGTTCAATATGAAATTAAAGTTTTTCTAAATTATTTTTTAATATATGCATGCATGTACGCATGCCCAGGTGCTCAGTCATGTCCGGCTCTTTGTGACTCCCGAGACTGTAGGTTGCCAGGTTTGCTCTGCCCATGCAATTTCCCAGGCAAGAACACTGGAGAGGGTTGCCATTTCCTTCTCCAACATTTTTACCACCTTAGAGTAATTACTCTGTATTTTTAATTTTTGGAAGTAGAATAAAGATTAAGTTCTAGACTTGAAAGAAAATTCATTCGTTCATTCACTCTTTTTTAAACAAATGTTTTCATTAGATATTTTCTAACACTTACTCAACTATGTTTGATCTACCAAAATGACAATTTCATGTGAGTCACATAAATGCTGTATGTCTGGGACTCTGTTAAGTGCTTAGTTAGAATGGTCTTATCCAGTCCATCACTTTACAAATGAGAAAGGAAAATAAAGCTAGCTTGTAAAGTCTGTTGATAAAACTATTATAAGAACAATAAAGAATAATACATTTCTAAGAGCTAAACAAAAATATGCTTGTTAGTATATGCATTCGAGGTGTAGTTTTGCTTCCTGTGGATTTACAGCTCCTGTGGCACCATTCATTTTCCTGATACTTTACTGTTGTACATTTTGAACATGTTGATGAAGTCCTATGTCATAGGTACTTAAAAAAGAAAATGAAAAGAAACTTTCTAAAGTGTAAACAAATAAAAACATTATAAAGTGGGAAAGTCTGAAAACATGCCTGTTTATTTTTCATGTTAAGGTGGAAAACTCTTTAGCCTCCTGGGTAAATATTCATTATCTTAATTGACTTCTGGCTAGTTAAGTCTTTGGGAGGATAAAAAATAGTCTGTGGGTAAAATACTTTTGCTGGAAACTATAGAAGTGGAATGAAAGCAACATCTGAATTTCACTCTGAAACCAGAAAATCTAATACAGTAATAATGATTTCGTCATGCTGCTTTTTCCAGGCGTGATCAATAAAAGAGGGGAAGTCAAGTCTTACTTTGAACACTGGAGTTCAATAAAGAACCAAGTAAAAGAGCTGAAAAAGAAATCAGAACTACATTAATTTGGAAGCACGCACTGGTAAGAAAAAGTCCAAACAGAGGAGTGTGAAGAGAAATGGAAAGAAACAAAACTGTTCCATTAAAAAGGTGTTTAAAGGGCTTATTCTCCCTCAGCGTGCATACATATAAATTCCATTAGTGTTAATAGACCTAACTGCATGACTCACGCAGAGAATAGAGTGACTTGTGTATATGTAGTTAAATGAAGTCTAGGAAAAGTCAGTTAAAAACCACAGATGATAGTTCAGGACTCTAATAGACTTATAGATATCTGCAAGAAAGGTGTTTAATTTTAATCAATGGAATAATGTGTTTTTCTTTCACTTAAGACAGAAGTTATAAAAATGGCAAATGGAAATAAGCCTAAATTTAGCTCTTAAAATTATTGCTTAAAGGTAAGCGATATATTTTGTGCTCTAAATGGTAAAATTGATCCCTTGTGAAAGATTTATAATTTGTATTCAAATTAGAAGTCATATAAGGAATTCAAACTACTGTCTATTTTTCCTAGCTTTCATAGTCAGAAAGAAGAGAGAGAAAGAAAGAGAGAGAGAGAGACAGAGAGAGTCAGAGATAGATTCATTTACACAGAGACAAAACTCTGCTCTTTGGTTATTTATAAAATGGAGCATAATCGAACCAAATTTTCAAGAAAAGGCATGCTGCTGCTGCTAAGTCGCTTCAGTCGTGTCCGACTCTGTGCGACCCCATAGACAGCAGCCCACCAGGCTCCCCCATCCCTAGGATTCTCCAGGCAAGAACACTGGAGTGGGTTGCCATTTCCTTCTCCAATGCATGAAAGTGAAAAGGGAAAGTGAAGTCGCTCAGTCGTGTCCAACTCTTAACGACCCCATGGAGCAGCCTACCA
>NW_011494961.1:7437824-7482219 GCF_000754665.1 Bison bison bison
ACAGCAGCCTCCCAGGCTCCTCTGTCCATGGGATTTTCCAGGCAAGAGTACTGGAGTGGGGTGCCATTGCCTTCTCTGAAGAAAATGCATAATGGTGCACAAACTAGCAAATGGAAATCTCATAATCAAGGGAGAAATTGTTTCTGGAAGAAACATTGTGATTACTTTGCAGTAGTTCAAGTGAACAATAAAGTTCTTTATCCAGAGGAGATAGAAAGCTAAGAATGTTTTTTTTCATAGAAAAAAGTTAATGGTTACAAATAAAAGTTTTCTTTATGAGTATTTACTACTTATGTCTTATAAGCCATGCATTATTTGAAACCAGGCATGTTGTAATCCTTTACCTTAGTCCTCACGATTCTATGTGTATTAAATAGGTTCTCAAATATTTAAGTAAAGATGAATAAATGAAGATGAAAGTGGATTTGGAAATAAAAAATGTCTTGCTTGAAGTGTTTTCTTTGAAGTGTCTTATCTTTCCTCTGCTTTTGGAAAAAGTTGGGTTTAGCACTGAGAAATGCTTTAGACAGAAGTTGAATGCGTCAGTACTGACGTGATCTTTTTTTCTAGCAAAAGGAACTACATTTAGGAAGAAGAATGTGAGAGAGTTCTCTTTTGGTTTAGTTTAATAAGAAGCAGATCTTAGAGGGACTTGATATCATGCATTTGCATTAAGCTTTAATCCTTTACTCTATATCTCTAGTATTATGGTACTGAAGTCATACTTATTATAAAGCAGTAAGTCTCTAATATTACTATCTCCTTCCAATCCACTTTAATTTTTAATCATTTTAAAGGATCCTATAGATTTTAAGACCGAATACAGCAATATTTTTGAAACAGAAGGTTTATAAAATTTGCCTATTCAACTGCACTAGCATCAGATGTACATATTGTGTACTGTTTAAACAACCAGCTCTAAGTTAGGAAAATTATTAAAAACTATGGGAAGCCTAAGAAGACCATATGATGTGCAATGTCATTTCTTCACTGATAGTGCATACACAGTAGTACCAGAACTAGAAGGGTGAATTTAGTTTTAATGTAAATACTAATTACTCTAGTGATGCTGCTAAGATGAGGCTACTGGGAGGGCTGGCATAGAGGGTGGGATGGGAAACTGAAAATTGCACATATTCAAAAGAATTAAAAAGGGCTCTGCAGGACTTCCCTGGTGGACCAGTGGCTAAGACTCCATTCTCCCAATGCAGTGAGCCTGGGTTCCACCCGTAGTCAGGGAACCAGATCCCTGACTGCAGCACATGCAGCAGCTAGAGTTTGCATACTGATAAAGATTCCTCATACCACAACTAAGACCCAGTGCAGCCAAATAAATAAAATAAATATTTTTAAAAAGGGGCTTTGTAGTACCAAGTATTGGGGCATGTGTAGAGCACCTGGAGCTCTCATACATAGCTGGTGGGAGTATCAATTGTGCCCACTTTGAAAAATGGTGTGGCAGTATTTCTCAGTGCCGAGCATTTGCAAAATGTATGAACCAATCATCTTCTAGGTACACACACAATGGGAATGCATAGATATTTACCTAAAGACTCAAGCAAGTTATAGAACACTATTTGTAATAGCCAAAGATTGCATCCAACCTAAATATCCATCAACTGTAATATGGATAAATAAATTGTGTTATAGTCAAGCATAGAAATATTGGGTTGGCCAAAAAGTTAGTTTGAGTTTTTCCATAAGATATAACTCGAATTTTGGGCAACCCAATGGATACAGTAACAGGAATAAATATGGATACTACATGGAATCTCAGAAACATAGCATTGAGCAAAGAAGTCAGGGAAAGACAAGTCTGTTCTGTTTGAATCCATTTATAGAAAGTTAACAAGAAGCAGGCTTCAGTTCTTTATGGAATGGCAGAGCGAGTCATGCCTGTTTCTTAATCTGGGCATAGGTTACCCAGCAGGGTTCACTTTGTGAGCATTTATGGAGCCGGACACTTTTGATTTGTGCAGTTTTCTATTTTTGGATGCATGTTAACTTTCAACAAAAAATTTACTTTCATCCTCAATAAGTATAGGCCTCTTGGAAGCTTAGGAACTCAAGCCCTAAGGGAAGAACTTCCCTTTTCTTCAAAAGGGAAGAAAAATTGGGAGAGTACTGTGGTCAGTGCCTTCAGTCTATGATCACTTAAAGGAATACAATGAGTATTTTGATAAAACCTGAGGTCATGATAAATAATAATATAGACTCACCATTAATATTCAGAAAATCTGAGGAGATTCAAGCTTAAGTCAGAATAGTCACAGATATGGTTTTCAAAAGAACAGGGACAAATAAGACTAGAAGACAAGATGAAATGCCAGAGTTGAAAAAGCAAACTGTTGATATATAAACAGAGTATCCCATAGTAGTTTGGAATGAAGGGCCTGCAAATCCATGAGTGGGCTTAAAGTTCTCTTGCCCATGTGTAAGGCCCGGGCAACTATGTAAGGTTTATATAGAAGGCTGGAAAACAAAATGACAGGACTTCATGACTTACCATTTTATTTATAAATCAGTTATCACATAGTCATGCCCTATACTTGTAAATTTCCTTCTGTTTTTCAAACTATGCTCTGACTTCTACATGTAAAACATGGTGTAACAAGCAAATCAGACATTTAAAAATTAATTAATTAGGCTGCATCAGGTCTTAGTTTGGAGAAGGCAATGGCACCCCACTCTAGTACTCTTGCCTGGAAAATCCCCATGGACGGAGGAGCCTGGTGGGCTGCAGTCCATAGGGTCGCTAAGAGTCGGACACAACTGAGCGACTTCACTTTGACTTTTCACTTTCATGCATTGGAGAAGGAAATGGCAACCCACTCCAGTGTTCTTGCCTGGAGAATCCCAGGGATGGGGGAGCCTGGTGAGCTGCCGTCTATGGGGTCGCACAGAGTAGACACGACTGAAGTGACTTAGCAGCAGCAGCAGCAGCAACAGTTACTGAGTACTTGTTGTATATGAGACACTGTCCTTAACATTTTACATCTACACTGTCTTGTTTAATTCTCACAATTATCCTGCAACTTAGAGGAAAAGGTGTACAGTGATGAGGGGCAGAGCCAGGGTTCAAGGCCAGGTTAGTCTGACTGCAAACTGTGTTCAGTTTTATCCTGTCAACTATATTTAGCCATCAGACATAAAAATGCTTTGAAATCTCAGTGAATATACCTGTAAGTCTTCCTTAACTCAGCTCTTACCAAAAAGAGAAGGCCATCCTCACCACCCCACTAGGTTCCTTTTTTTCATCCATGACAGCTGGATCACATCCACAGGAAGCCATCAGCAGGTGAGGGAGGTGGTGGGAGATCTCTCTCAGGAAAGGGTGGCTCATCCTTGGCAAAGACGCAGCACAATAAGGCTCCTGTGCACTTGAATGGAGCTCCTTAGGGTGACCCTCCCTCTCCCTGTGAGGCCGGCCTTCAACTCTCCCCACCTTCACACGCAGCCTCTGCTTCCCTTTGATCATCCGTCAGTGTGAGCTGCGGTCTCTTCTTTCCTTCCCCAGTCGTCTATGACAAAGAGAGCCTGGTGTCTTTCTCTTAAGGGGAGAACAAGGAGTGGTGGATCTTGAAATACGCCCTTTCTTCATCTCTGTGGGTACAGGATCAATACACAGAGATCATAAACTCATACATCTACAGAAGGGACATTTATTTAAATGACTGACAGCAGAGGTGGTGAGGCCTTCTTGTCTAGATTTTTCATAGAGAAAAAATAGGGTTAAAATGTGTGTGCGTGTATGTGTGTAGGGGGTGTGGATTTGAGGGTCTAAAATTCACTGATGGCAAGGAGAAGGGCAGAAAGCTGCATTTATAGGACGTTTTTCATTAGATTGAGAAAGTGAACGTGCAGGGTGTGAAGGGTGATGGTGGGGGACTGATGGGAAATGTGGCCAGCAGGAAAAATTAATCTTTCTCCGGGGACGCAGCGTCTACTTAGCCCCAGCTGATGGCTGCCAGTTGGCAATGAAAACAGTTGCCAGATCTTCTGAGTTTTCAGAAGATGGAAATCCAGATTTTTTTTTTTAAATGGGAAATCTCCTATTTTTAAAATGCCGTGAGGGCCAAACCAAACATGATTATGGGCTGCATTCAGCCTGTGGCCTACCATTCTGAGACCTTTGATTTATAGCCCTCGCGGAACAGGACGTTTCGGTTCCAGTTTGTAATCCCGAGGCTTGCTCCTTCCAGACTCAGTTGGTTATCTGTACTTCCCCTTCCTCCTTCACTCTTTTATTATTTACACACATGTCTGATGTCCCCTCAAGATGATACATTCTTTGGATGGCACGACTTGCATCTTGTTCGGTTTCCTACCTTCTCTGTGGTTTTCTATGGAGCTTTAAATAGAGCAACACTCAGTCAGTGCTGGCTTGACAAGTGTTTGTTAATGCAAGCGCAAAGCTAGTCCAGGGAAATCAAAAACTCTACGTGGGGCCCATTTGCTGAAACATAATTTGCCAAAAAACAAGTATCTGAAAGCCATTTTGGGATTTCCACTTTCAGTGATAGTTGATGATAACTCATTCCAAATTTTTTTGTAAAATAAATATAGAAAACATCTTATTAAGAACATCAAGGGGCTTTCCCTAGAGCTCAGCGGTAAAGAATCTGCCTGCCAATGCAGGAGACATGGATTTGATTCCTCTGTCAGGAAGATCCCATGGAGGAGGAAATGGCAACTCACTCCAGTATTCTTGCCTGGAGAATCTCATGGACAAAGCAGCCTAGCAGGCTACGGTCCATAGGGTCACAAAGAGTCAGACGTGACTGAGCAGCTACGCATGTAAGAACATCAAAAGCTGAACAAAATAATGGGGAATTGCTCTGAGAACACAGAGGGAGTGTAAGAGTGCACACTGGTGAACAGATACATCTTTTATTCTTCACGGGGGCCTTCAGACTGAGTAGAAGGAGACAGAGGGAAGGAGGAAGAGACCCATAGGTGGGATAGAATTGGAAAAAAGATGGAGACCTTGGAGACTTACATATCAATAATTATCAAAATATGGGGCTTGAGTTCTTTAGCCACTTGAATCAGATTTACTTTTGTAAATGATGCTTTTCTAATTGTTCTCTAGACAAGTTTTGTATGCATTGTATTTTAACTTGCAATTTGTATAAATTCACCATCTGCTATCATTACAAAAGTGTTTGAAAAAAAGGTTACTTAGTTGAGAAAAAGGTTACTGAAAAGAAACAGTCAATCGTTCTAGGAACTTTGTGAAGCTGAGATTGTATAAGGTTCCCTGAATTGGACTTGTTGCTATAACATGACGAACTGCCAACTTGTTGATAAAATTGTATTTCACATCAGTCTTGGTGTAAGACCAGTCAGAGAAATTTCCTATTCAGGTGTGAGATGTGTAATAGATGACTATATAATGAGTGGTCTAAAAAACATAATGAGGTGATTAAAATACATAACTTACCTGGATTTTTGCCTATAGCCTACTGCCAGACCTCTCCTGATGCCACACTCTACCCATTTGCAATGATTTTCATCTAATACTAACTTCTAGGAATTTATGTGAACACATGTCTATCAGACACATCAGTGACAAGAGTAAGAACATGTCTATCATATTAGCAGTGAGCTACATATCCCTTGCTCCTTATAGTAAATGACATCTCAAAAAGTGAGACCTCAAATATTCTTTGCAATGTCAACATGCTTGAGGAAAATGATTGCTTTTCACAAACAAGCACTTTTAGTTTTAATGATTATTTAGGGGTGTTGAAACATGTCAGACATGTCCTGTTGGGAGAATTGAATAAAATTTGTTAATTTTTTTTTCTTTTTAGCTATAAATTCTAACTGTAATATTGTCTTTCAATTTTTATACATGTCTGTGGTAGATAGGTATATGAATGAGATGCTAAATCTTGATTTTAATGTTTGTATTTTGTTGAATACTTAGTTTAATGGAAAGTGGTTTAATAACCAAGTTTTTTCCTGTTTTTAAAAACTGATGTGCAATTAACCATTTAAAAGTATACAATTCAGGGTCATTTAGTTTATTCACACTGTTGTGTAAACACCACCACTTCCTAGTTCTAAGACTATTTCATCGCCCTGGAGGAAAACCTCTATGCCTATGAGTGATCACTGCCCATTCTCCCCTCCCCCTCACCTCCTGGTTACTATTAATCTGCTTTTGGCCTTTATGGACTTGCCTAATCTGGACGCATGATACAGAAGGAGTCATACAATATGTGACCTTTGGTGTTAGGTTTCTTTCACTTAGCCTAATGTTTTTGAGGTTCATCCAAGTTATAGCATCTACGTACTTTGTTTCTTTTCATGGCTGAATAATATTTTATGGCACATTATGCATACATCATGTATACATAATGACTTATCCTTTCATCAGTTAATGAACAATTGGGTTGCTTCTCCTTTTTGCTATTATAACTATGTAGTAAACATTCATGTACAAGTTTCTGTGTGGCTAGATGTTTTCATTTTTCTTCGGTATATACTTAAGAGTAGAATTACTGTGTTACATGATAATTCTATAACTTTTTAAGAAACTGCCAAAACATAACCAAGTTTTAAATGCTCAGATTGCTTTTGAATTTGAAACAATATATGGCATCTTTTCTTTTGATGGCTTAATTCATTAAAAATTTTTTTTTTAACTTAAAAAATTTTTTTTTTTAGCTGTGGCATGTGAACTCTTAGCTGTGTCATGTGGGATATAGTTCTAGTTCCACACACGTTTTTCTGTAGACATATGCTTTCATTTCTTCTGCAGATATACCTAAGGGTAGAATTGCTGGCTTATATGGTGACTCTATGTTAACCTTTTTGAAGAACTGCCAGATGCTTCCAAAGTCTGTACTATTTTGCATTTCCACTAGCAGTGAATGAAGGTTCCAAGTTCTCCACATCTTTGGTAACACTTGTTACTATTGGTCTTTTTATTATAGCTATCCTAGTGAGTGTGAAGTGATAATCTTGGTGCAGTTTTAATTCATGTTTCCCTGATGGTTAATGATGTTGTATATTTTCATGTAACATACTTATTGCCTATTTGGGTGTCCTCTTGGAAAAAATGTCTATTCAGGCTTTTTTTTTTTTTCCCTGTTTAAAAATCGGGTTGTCTTTTTATTATTGAGGTGTAAGAGTTTTTGTATTTTCTAAATTCAAGTCCCTCATCAGATATACGATTTGCAAGTATTTTCTACCATTTTGTGGGTTGACTTTGCACATTTTGATCATTGAGACACAAAAGTTTTAAATTTTGATGAAGCCCAATTTGCCTGTTGTTTCTTTTGTTGTTTGTGCAATTGCTTAGTGTATCTAAGAAATCACTATCCAAACCAAAATCATGGAGGTTTATTCCTCCGGTTCTTCCAAGGACTTTATAGATGTAAGTCTTTCATTATTTTGGGCTAATTTTTATAATACAGTATGAAGGAGGATCCAGTTTTATTCTTTTGTATATGAATTTTCAATTGTTTAAGTGATACTATATATTATTTTTCTAAGACTGTAAACTTTTTATGTATTAATAAATTTGAGGGGGCATATTTCCCCATTTATGTCAGTGTTAACATCCATTTTCCACAAAATGGAAATGAGGAGTTTCTCATTTTCTTTCCTTGAATATTTTAGCCCTCAGCTCACCACTCTCTATCACTATTCCTTTCAAATTAAAAAAAAAAATGATTTCAAGGCCCATGCAGATGATTCAAATATCTTGGTGTCTCTGTATTTTATTTAACCTAATAATCTTGTTGTACAGCTTACCTCAGCCATTTGCCTCCAAGGTCATATTCTAGATCAGTAGTCCTCAATTAGAATCAGAATTAGTTCTTAATTAGAACTGGTTGGGGAGTTTTTAAATGATATCAGTGATAGTCCTTCTCCAGCATAATTACAACAAAGCCTCCTGGGATATGACCTGAGCATCATCATTTCCAATGTGACACCAGGGTTGAGAAACGCGGCCCAGACACTGCCATCACCAATCACTTTATAACATGCCTCATATCAAATACTCCACTCCTCAGGTGCCACCTGCTAATTTTCCATCTCACTGGTTTGAGTAAACTAATTCCAGTAAACCTTCCATTGGAACTTATAATCCACTCATCTCAGCATCTTTTCATTGTCCCTCATATCTCTAGCATCTATACTTTCCTTATGTGGTTATATTGACGGCCCCCAGTGAATCCTGCCTCCAGTATTCATGCCCTTGTGTAGTCCCCCCTCACCCCAAACCCCACTAGAAATAATGCTAGCTATGTGACTTGCTTTAACCCCTAAAATGTGGTCGAAAGGACACTGCTGTTTGAGAAGAAGCCTAGCTACCCTGCTGGAGAGAGCATGTGAAAGGACCACTTTTGTTGGTTAGTCCCTAAGATATGCCCAGCTCTTTTGTGACCCCATGGACTGCAGCCCACCCAGCTCCTCTGTCCATAGGATTTCCCAGGCAAGAATTCTGGGTGGGTTGCCATTTCCTTCTCCAGGGGATCTTCACGATTCAAGGATTGAGCCTGTGTCTCTTGCATTGGCAGGTGGATTCTTTACTACTGAGCCACCAGGGAAGCACAGAAAGACTATACAAAGAAGCTAAGTGAAGAGGAAGAGGCCCTGAGGGAACAGGTACTAGAGCCGAGAAATGCAAACGACAGTAAGGCTCCAGGCTCCAGACAGTCCAGGTGATTTCAGCGTGCAATGCTGAGACCCACTCAACTTTGAAAATTGAGAACCATACCAAAAGCATGCTCTATAGAGGCATACTAAACTGATGAGAAAACTGAGGCACAGAAAAGTTAAGCAATTTACCCCAAATTACATAGCTATCAAATGGTACAGCTGGATTATGGGTTTAGGCCGTCTGGCCTTGAAGTCTGGACTTGTAACCGTGATCTGAGTCAATGCTACAAACATGTTTTGTCTACTTAGCATTATAACAAAAAGTCGGTCGATTTGGTAAGTTCAATGAAATGCTGCTTATTAGAATTAGCAATATAATTGGCAAATTTTGGGGAAAATCCATTAAGTGAGATTATGCATGCATGCATGCATGCCAAGTCGCTTCAGTCATGTCCAACTCTGTGCAACCCCATAGACGGCAACCCCACCAGGTTCCTCTGTCCACAGGATTCTCTAGGCAAGAATACTGGAGTGGGCTGCCATTTCCTTCTCCAAAGTGAGATTATACTACTACTAAGTCACTTCAGTCATGTCCGACTCTGTGCGACCCCATGGACTGCAGCCTACCAGGCTTCTCCGTCCATGGGATTCTCCAGGCAAGAACACTGGAGTGGGTTGCCATTTCCTTCTCTAATGCATGAAAGTGGAAAGTGAAAGTGAAGTTGCTCAGTCTTGTCCGACTCCTAGCGACCCCATGGACTGCAGCCTACCAGGCTCCTCCATACAAGGGATTTTCCGGGCAACAGTACTGGAGTGGGGTGCCATTGCCTTCTCCAAAAGTGAGATTATAATCCCACATAATTTAAGGTTTAAGAAAAAATTTACCTCCTCTCTAAAGACAAACAAAACAAAAACAAAATAGGAAACCACATAAAACTGACTCTGCAGAGAGAAATGGGATTTTGGAGGACAAGTTAACCTCAAAAATTAATAGTGCTAAAAAAAAATATTTTCTAAAGAAACTGAAATATTTTTCTCTCGTGTAATAATATCTAAAAATAACATAACATGATTATTCAATGCCTTATTTTGGTCAGAGAATCTTTCTAAATACAAGTAAGACATCAAAATTTGGAGTGTGTGTTAATTCACCTCTCTGCTATATATCCACTATTGATAAACCTCTTAGAAGCCTATGGGAATGGATTATGTCCTCCCCTGCCTTTTTAAAAAAATGAACACATATATCTACATTAAAATATTTTCCTTCTATCTTCAATTTTCCTCTTTATCTTGTTTTTCTTACATTCATCTTTTTTTCTTACTTTAACTTCTTACTGTGTCTCTCTGTCAGAAGTCTTTGTTTATTTCTTTTTTCTGGGGCCTCAACATTGGTAACAGGAATTGTAGCAAAAATGCTGTCTCCTGGGTCAGGATGCTGGCTAGGCTAGCATTAGAAGGAGGAGAGATGAGAGTGATTGAATAGCTTGACTAGTTGATTCTTTTTGAGTCGCACCAACGGGAGGCATCAAAGAAACAGAACATATTTTACTGCTTAATATGCCTTAATAGAGGGCATCCTAATTTTGCATGAGATGGAAGACATATCTTTCCAATTTTTCCTGGTGGGTGTGTCAGTAAAACAAGAATGCATCTAAAGAGATTGTTATTGTGGGGCCTGCTTGGCATTCTGCTGTTTACGATACCACTTACGAAGCTGTCACAGATAAAGACTGATTTCTTGTGACTCTGAATCTGTTAGTTTCTAACAGATTATCTGTTGTAACCACAATTATTATTACCACAAACAGTGAATTAAACAATACAAACATTAATTATATTTCTGATAATAAAAAGTCCTAAAATCAAAGAACTGGCAAAGCTATATTCTTTCTGGACACTCTAGGGGAGAATTTCTTTCTTGACTTCTTCATTTTCTAGAAACTGCCCATAGACTTTGGCTTTGAGTTCCAATTTCAAAGCTAGTATTCACATCACTCTGACCCCTGCATCTCCTCCTACTCTGAAATCTTGTTTCTCTCTTATAAGGACCCTTGAAGTTACATTGGGCCCACCCACAGAATCAAAGAAAATCTCCCCATCTCGAGATCCTTAACTTCTCACACCTGCAATCCATTTTGTCAAGTAAGGTAACATTCCTCATTACAGGTTTTGGAAGACCTGTAGACATCTTTGGAATGTAGACATCTTTGGAAATCCATTATTTTTCCAATCACCAACCAGCTGCCATTGATATTATCCAAGAGATAAATTGGGGTCAGGTAGACTCCACCATTTTTAGTGCTATTTTTACTTTTTTGAATCCTTATTCATACAGGAGCCAAAACAAACAGAACAACAGGGGTTCAAATGCCCAGAGTATTCTTGATCCACACATTCTCTGTGCTTGATGCAGAGAAATCAAGGTTTAGAAATCCTAGCGCTAATGACTGGTACATTTCTGGTATACCATGCCCATCAAAGAAATAAAGGAAAACTGATGCTCTGGATAAAGATTCCAAATCCACAGAATTCCAGCTCTCCCTTTCCACTGAGATCTGGCAGTTCTGAGAGCCTGTGAGAATTCTTTTTTCAACTTTTTATTTTATATTAGAATATAGCTGATTAACAAAGTTGTAAGAGTTTCAAGTGGACAGCAATTGGACTCAGCAACACATGTACGTGTATCCATGTTCCTCTAAGCTTCCCTCCCATCTAGGCTGCCACATAACACTGAGCAGAGTTCCTTGTGCTATACAATAGGTCCTTGTTGGTTCATTTAAGAATTGTTAATATACCTTCTCAGGGCCAATTTCCACAAAGGATAGTATAAGAACATTACATCACCCTAATTAAATGTGTGACCTACTGTCAGCCTCCATCAGCACAGAAAATGGCTTTTCTGTTTAAGTGTTAACAGCATGGTGCCTTGCCCCAAAGAAAAGTTCCTCATACTCTTTGTTTCTGTACCTTCATTAGAGAAACTAGCATGGAGGGTGTGAGGGGAAAGATGAACAAAGAGGAAGGTGAGATGACAGACATCAGGTGTTGATGTATAAGACAGGGTTTCCACCCTTGGGACAATAGAAAGTATTGAAGGAATTTAAGTGGATAGGGAGAGGAGGACATGGGAGAAGTCAAGGGTTATTTACTGCGTATTTTGGCTTGGGGATGCTGGATGAATGGCGGCTCCACTCACTGAATAAAGGAGGAAGAGCAGGGTTTGGAGGGAAGATGCAGGTCAAGTTGTAATTGCTTAGGACATCCAAGTGGAAATGGTTATATGGCTCAGGAGAAAGGTTTGGGCGTATTACAAATACGGGTTTATCACTCATCAGTGCAAATGTAGTAACAGAGAGCAAGACTGGAGACAGTGTACAAAGTTAGAAGAGAAGATGGCACAAGACAGAGTTGCGAGGAGCACTGACATTTAGAGAATAGGGAGAGGAAAGCCTGAAAAGAAGCTTAAGGAATGGTAAAACAGGTAACTGGGAAATCTGCAAGAGTTGACATGCTAAAAAATTTGTACTCATGCCCTGGGAGCTATTATTGGAAATATGTTTCAGTTCAGTTCAGTTCATTTCAGTCGCTTAGTCGTGTCCGACTCTTTGTGACCCCATGGACTGCAGCACAACAGGCTTCCCTGTGCATCACCAACTCCCGGAGTTCACTCAAACTCATGTCCATTGAGTCGGTGATACCATCCAACCATCTCATCCTGTGTTGTCCCCTTCTCCCCTGGCCTTCAATCTTTCCCAGCATCAGGGTCTTTTCAAACGAGTCATTTCTTCACATCAGGTGGCCAAAGAATTGGACTTTCAGCTTCAGCATCAGTCCTTCCAATGAATATTCAGGACTGATCTCCTCTCCTTTAGGATGAACTGGTTGGATCTCCTTGCAGTCCAAGGGACTCTCAGGAGTCTTCTCCAACACCACAGTTTAAAAGCATCAATTCTTCTGTGCTCAGTTTTCTTCATAGTCCAACTCTCACACCCATACATGACCACTGGAAAAACCATAGCTTTGACTAGATGGACCTTTGTTGGCAAAGTAATGTCTTTGGTTTTTAATATGCTTTCTAAGTTGATCATAACTTTTCTTCCAAGGAGTAAGCGTCTTTTAATTTCATGGCTGCAGTCCCCAAAATCTGCAGTGATTTTGGAGACCAAGGAAATAAAGTCTCTCACTGTTTCCATTGTTTCCCCATCTATTTGCCATGAAGTGATGGGACCAGATGCCATGATCTTAGTTTTCTGAATGTTGAGCTTTAAGCCAACTTTTTCACTCTCCTCTTTAACTTTCATGAAGAGGCTCTCTAGTTCTTCTTTTCTTTCTGCCATAAGGGTGGTGTTATCTGCATATCTGAGGTTATTGATATTTCTCCCTGCAATCTTGATTTCAGCTTGTGCTTCATCCAGTCCAGAATTTCTCATGATGTACTCTGCATATAAGTTAAATAAACAGGTGACAATATACAGCCTTGACATACTCCTTTTCCTATTTGGAACCAGTCTGTTGTTCCATGTCCAGTTCTAACTGTTGCTTCTGGATCTACATACAGATTTCTTAAGAGGCAAGTCAGGTGGTGGTCTGGTCCTCCCATCTCTTGAAGGATTTTCCAGTTTGTGGTGATCCACACAGTCAAAGGCTTTGGCATAGTCAAAAAAGCAGAAGTAGATGTTTTCTGGAACTCTCTCGCTTTTTTATTGATCCAGTGGATGTTGGCAATTTGATCTCTGGTTCCTCTGCCTTTTCTAAAACCAGCTTGAATATCTGGAAGTTTTCAGTTCATGTACTGTTGAAGCCTGTCTTGGAGAATTTTGAGCATTACTTTGCTAGTGTGTGAGATGAGTGCAATTGTGCAGTAGTTTGAGCACTCTTTGGCATTGCCTTTCTTTGGAATTAGAATGAAAACTGACCTTTTTCAGTCCTGTGGCCACTGCTGAGTTCTCCAAATTTGCTGGCATATTGGGTGTAGCACTTTCACAGCATCAACTTTTAGTTGATTTGAAATAGTTCAACTGGAATTCCATCACCTCCACTAGCTTTGTTCATAGTGATGCTTCCTAAGGCCCACTTGACTTCATATTCCAGGATGTCTGACTCTAGGTGAATGATCACACCATCATGGTTATCTGGGTCATGAAGATCTTTTTTGTATAGTTCTTTTGTGTATTCTTGCCACCTCTTCTAAATATCTTCTGCTTCTGTTAGGTTCATACCATTTCTGTCCTTTATTGTGCCCATCTTGCATGAAATATACTCTTGGTTTCTCTAATTTTCTTGAAGAGATCTCTAGTCTTTCCCATTCTATTGTTTTCCTCTCTTTCTTTTCATTGATCATTGAGGAAGGCTTTCTTATCTCTCCTTGTATTTGGAATTCTGCATTCAAATGGGTATATCTTTCCCTTTCTCCTTTGCCTTTCACGTCTGTTCTTTTCAGATCTATTTGTAAGGCCTCTTCAGACAACCATTTTGCCTTTTTGGATTTCTTTATCTTGGGGATGGTTTTGATCACTGCCTCCTGTACAATGTCAGGAACCTCCGTCCGTAGTTCTTCAGGCACTCTGTCTATCAGATCTAATCCTTTGAATCTATTTGCCACTTCCACTGTATAATCATAAGGGATTTGGTTTAGGTCATACATGAATGGTCTGGTGGTTTTCCCTACTTTCTTCAATTTAAGTCTGTAAATGTCAATAAGGAGTTTATGATCTGAGCTACATTCAGCTCCTGGTCTTGTTTTTGCTGACTGTATAGAGTTCTCCATCTTTGGCTGCAAAGAATATAATCTGATTTCGGTGTTGACCATCTGGTGATGTCCATGTGCAGAGTCTTCTCTTGTGTTGTTGGAAAAGGGTGTTTGTTATGACCAGTGCATTCTCTTGGCAAAACTCTATTAGCCTTTGCCCTGCTTTGTTCTGTACTCCAAAGCCAAATTTGCTGGTTACTCCAGGTGTTTCTTGACTTCCTTCTTTTGCATTCCAGTCCCCTATTATGAAAAGGACATATTTTGGGGTGTTAGTTCTAGGAGGTCTTATAGGTCTTCATAGAACCATTCATCTTCAGCTTCTTCAGCATTACTGGTTGGGACATAGACTTCGATTACTGTGATATTGAATGGTTTGCTTTGGAAATAAACAGAGATCATTCTGTTGTTTTTGAGATTGCATCCAAGTACTGCATTTTGGACTCTTTTGTTGACTATGATGGCTACTCCATTTCTTCTAAGGGATTATTGCCCACAATAGTAGATATAATGGTCATCTGAGTTAAATTCACCCATTCCAGTCCATTTTACTTCTCTGATTCCTAAAATGTCAGTGTTCACTCTTGCCATCTCCTGTTTGACCACTTCTAATTTGCCTTGATTCATGGACCTGACATTCCAGGTTCCTATGCAATATTGCTCTTTACATCATCGGACTTTACTTCCATCACCAGTCACATCCACAACTGGGTGCTGTTTTTGCTTGGCTCCATATCTTCATTCTTTCTGGAGTTATTTCTCTACTGATCTCTAGTAGCATATTGGGCACCTACCGACTTGGGGAGTTCATCTTTCAGTGTCCCATCTTTTTGCCTTTTCATACTGTTCATGGGGTTCTAAGGCAAGAATACTGAAGCATGTTTAATCACAGCTAAATGTGCCTTGCAAATTGTTTCCTTATATCCAAAATGGAGCCAGTAATTTCTTTCTTGCATCACATGATTATGTGTTTTAAATGAAAAAGTATATTTGAAAATATTTTGCAAAGTGTTACTCCAGTGGTCTCAAATTTTAGTGTGCCTCAAAATCATTAGGAAGATGTGTTAAAACACAGATTGCAGTGTTTCTGATTATTAGTAATAGTAGTAGTTTCTGAGTCAGTAGATGTGGGTGCATGGTAAGTCGATTCAGATGTGTTAGACTCTTTGAGACCCCATGGACTGTAGCCCGCCAAGCTCCTCCTGTCCATGGGATTCTCTCAGCAAGAATACTGGAGTGGATTGCCATTTTCTCCTCCAGGGGATCTTCCCCATCCAGGGATGGAACCCATATCTCTTAGATCTCCTGCATTGCAGGCAGGTTCTTTACCACTAGCACCACCTGAGAGGCTCTAGGTGGTGGGTGAAGACCTAGAATCTGAATTTTGCATAAGATCTCAGAAGATACTGATGTTTCAGTCTGGAGCCCCGCTATGAGAACTACTGTGTAATCCATTGTGTAATGCAAATGTAAGGAATTAGGCTTTTGATTTTATAGCAGAATTCACTGTTTTCCTCTGATTTGGATTTTATACCCTAATTTTTTCAAAGTTGTGTCCTCCATCAGCAAGGTTGTTGAAATATCTCTACCCTGCTTCACGCCTAGTAATGCTGTTGTTCATTCAGTCCTGTCCAACTCTTTGCAATCTCATGGACTGTAACCCACCAGGCTCCTCTGTCCATGGGATTTCCCAGGCAAGAATACTGGAGTGTGTTGCCATTTCCTTTTCCAAGGGATCTTCCCCACCCTAGGATGGAACCTTCGACTCCCATTGGCAGGCAGATTCTCTCCCACTGAGCCCTCTGGGAAGCCGTTGCACCTAGCAATACCTGTTTACATTTATGACATAGCAGTTTACTATTTTGTTGATTGTTTACAAGAGTGAGCAACAATTTGCCGATTAATCTTGATTAAGAAGGATATGAAAAACGATGTTATATTTCTCGTGGGGAGAAGGAGCTAAGAAGGAACTCTGGAGTAAAAGGTAGAAATGTTTTTTTCTTTGAAGTCGATTAGATACAGAATGCTACTTGTTACCTACTTTCAAAAAGCCCCCTGGAAACTTGTAATTTGATCCAGAGGGCTCAGCAGGAGGAGAGACAGGTAAAAGGAAAAGTTGACCTCATTCTTCAGTCCTTTCAGAAATTCTGAGAAATGTGTGTACCTCAACACTCCGTTCTTTAGTCCCACAAAACAGGGAATCAGGAAAATGCATTAGCACCCTAGTACAGATTAGGAGCACGGGGCGGAGAGGAGGCTCAACCCCAGCAAGCCAGAAGGAAACTGGGGGAGGGGAGAGAGAACCTCCCGAGTCGGAGACGGCAGTGCGGCCGTGGGAAGACAAGGGAAGTGGGGAAATGTACTTCAGGCGTCAGCCAGACACGGCCTCCAGGCATGTGGGAAGGCGAGGGAGGAGGGAAGAAGGCTCTGCACCAAGTCGGGATCGCCGGAGCTCCTGCCACTGCTTCCGAGGGAAGACATAGAGAGCTAGAGCTTTCTGCTTCCCCCTCTTCTTTCCTGGAGGCCATTTCTCCACATTTAACCGGGATAAAATGGGGGCACCGCGCCGAGTCAGAGCAAGCCAGGATCGCCAGCCCCCAACTGCCGACCCTGCTTCGGCCCCCGGCCCAGGCGGGGCGAACTGGCCTTAGGGGACGCTGAAGTTACTCGGAGAAAGAGGGAGGGTTCGCCAAGCTGCTCTCCAATCGCCTTGGCAGCTCCAGTTATTTGCATCTATTATGCTAATGAAAGACCTCCGGCTCCGCTCCCACCCGAGCGGCCCGCCCCTCCCGGGCTCTCCCCGGTCCCGCCCACGGGCTGGGCGAAGGTGAATATATTATGCTAATAAGGCGGGCCTCTGCCAGCCTCGGGAAGGGGGGCGCACTGCCACTGGAGCCGCGGGCTGGAGGCGGCTTGCCAAGAGTGGGTCGGGGGAGGGACGCCGCTTGTCGGAGCGCGCGCGCGCTCATACACGAGCATCCCGAAGGGTATTTAAGGCTCGTACACGCCGGGCTGCGGAGATACTTCGGGCGGCCGCGAGTCGGGCCTCGCGACTCGCGTTTTCTCCTTGGGTATTTCTTTCTCCTCTCTGCTCTTCCCCACTTGGCCACCCTTTTTGCACTGCGCTCTCGCGGTCTGTGTCAGCCTTTTTGCCTGGAACTGAATCTAGGTGGGAAACGGAGATAAAACACCGAATAGGTAGAAATAAGGGAAACTAACAGAGGCGCAACAGGTCCGGTGCTCTGTGGCAAGGGTCAGCGGCGGCCCCTCGCAGCGCCTCTGCCGCTGTCCCCTGGACCCCGCGCGGCCGCCCTCTTCAGAGGAGGTCCCCGTCCTCGGAGGGGCCAGGAGGGACACCGGAGGGTGGGTTTCATTCTGGATTTTACCGTATCGCCACCGGTCCGCGGACTGAGGGTGCTTTTCCCTCGCAGCTGGGAGGGGAGAAGAAAGCGGAGGATGGTCCAGGTCTGCGGTTCTCGGCGCTGATCCATCCTTGCGCTCCGGCTCCGACTCCGCCAACTAGTTGTGCAGCTATCGGGACGAACTTTGCAGGAATCATCCTTTTTCTTTTAAGATTATTGGAAGTGCTAGAGGGTGGGAGGCGAAGCCGAGACAGCAGACCCCGCCACAATGCTGGTGAAGAAGCAAGCAGGGAAAGGAGGGGGGCGGGAGCCGGGCTCAGAGGACCGGAGCCCAGCCGGGCAGCGTTGTGCCCGCCCCGTGTCGCCGTGCGCGGCCCTGGCGACCCTCCTGTCGGTGGTGGCCGTGATGTCTTGTCTGTACCTGGGGGTGAAAACCAACGACCTCCAGGCGAGGATCGCTGCCCTCGAGTCTGCCAAAGGAGACCCTTCCATCCGTCTGCTGCCTGATTGTGTCGATCAGCTCAAAGCAATGGTGCAAGAGAAAGTGGAGCGACTTCTGGCTCAGGTGTGAAAGGCTGGGTGTGTTTTGTACGTGGATAACATCTTACAGTCGCGAGTCTGTGTGCATGACCAACCTCTGCCTTACTATATGCAGATGTAGTATGGCTTGTGCACACATATGTGTTAGGCCACCATCTCTGCTTACAGTAGCATATATTTGTATATGCACATCCTCTCTTACCACCCTCTCTGTATCATCTTCCCTTACTCTTCTTAATGTTTGCATGCTAAACATATATGGAAGTCTAAAAGTGGGAAAGGTGGCTAGAATGGCACCTAGGTTGGCATTTAAGCTCTTTTTAGTTTCTGAAGCTGTGTGTGGATCTTTCCCAATATTGTGGAGAATATTTCTTGCAGAGATAACATCTGTTAAATCCTTCATACAGTATAGGAAGGTTAGGGTCATTTGTGTCATTAACATAGCGATAGGATTGGAAATCACTCCTAAAAGTGAAATAACTACATGTGATTTTATTACTTCACACATTGAATATTTTCATGTTAAATGTTTAAAAGAAAAAAATAGTCACCTTGTTTATTTATTTTTGGTAAAGGATGCAGTGCCACGGGTGTTTGTGAATGCAGAGCCATTGGAGTTGAGAGTTGAAAGGAATCTGTGTTATGTTCATCAAAACCAGGAGTGCTTTAGAGTCCAGTTAGGGGATTTTCTGGGACTTGCTCTTCCAACAGAGAGGTTGTTTGGCAGTAGTGGCAGCACAGCATGATAAGTAGTTGACATTTATGGGTAAAATATTGGTTGTTTTAAAACTCTTAGCTTACCTAAAACTGCAGCGTGTTAATACTGATTCTGTACAATGACTGCATATGCCTGAGCTGAGAGGGAGGGTGATGGTAGTTGAAGACTGAAGAAAGATGTTATGCAAGTCCCACAGCCTTGATACCATCTCAATGGTCGTTTTCTTTTTTTTAGGGCCTGGGTACTGTTACCTTTTGACTAGAGTCCAAGTACATATGTAAACGTTAGTTATGCAGGCTGGTAAATCAGGCATATAGCCAGAGAGTCCCTAAAGAATCCATTTCTCCGCAATGCTACTGATGATTGTTAATACCTCTTCTTTTCCTCCAGAAGTCCTATGAACATATGGCTAAAATAAGAATCGCGAGAGAAGCACCTTCAGAATGCAATTGCCCGGCAGGTAAAATGGAACTTATTTCATAAGGTTTCCTCCATAGCAGAGCATTTTAAAACAAAGGTCCTGTGTCTGTCAAGTCTACCTGTAATAATAGTAAAGAAAGAATGCAGACCCAACTTACTTTAATAAAATCAACATGTCTGGGTAAAAGAATGGCAGATAAAGCCACAAATATTATTTTAAGCAGCATACCAAGGTCTGCTAAGGGCAAGCAAAGAAGATAGAGATCTTCATCAAAGAAAATACCTGCAAGATGATGTCCAAAAACAAAGTTCTTAGTTTCACAGATTGAAAATTATTCTTTGGTTTTACTTGCTTTTGTTATCTATAGTGAGAAGGATTGCAGGACACATTAAACTTGAACTCCTTAGTGGCTGATACTGCATTAGTACAGATTTCTGTTTGCTCCCCTTGATGGACGATCATGTTAGCAAACCACCCTCACTTCTTTGCCTGCTTTTATTTTCTATAAGAAAGGTTCTCTCTCCTATCCTATAGCAATGAGGACTGAAAAGAAATTAGTTGTTTATCTTGAGCTTCTCATTACCAACTACTGTGTTCTCAATGACTTCTCAGAAAAGGCTGTTACATTTTTACCATTTTTCTGTGTGGCTTTAGGAAACTATATTAATGACCTCCTTCTATATTCGTAGAAGAAGGGAGGAGAAAGACATCAATGAATCAAAATCTCTGGGTAATCATTAAATCTTCCTTCACAGACCTCTGAGGCTTGGTGGTCAGTCTTCTGTAGACCTACAATTTAGAAGCCTTTGGAATATGTCCATTGGAAAGTATCTAGTGGCTTTAGCTGAGAGAAGTCATGAAAAACTCCCATGAGTCTTGAGATTTTTGTTTCAGATAAATGTTGTTAATGTATTTCTGAACAAATTAGTTTCTCTTATCATCATGTATAGGAAAGTAAGTTTCTTACATTTTCTTTCATGTTCAGGAATATGATACTTAGTTACTTACACTGTATGGAAAGACGAGTTCCTATATTTTTTTCACATTCTGAGGTTTTTGCCTCATGACAATTTGTTTTGACACAGCTAAACCAGGTACCATGTTTAGAAATTTCAAATGTCAACTCCTGATTATATGTCATAAAAATGTCACTGTTTATATTTTGCTATATTATCGACCATAATGAAGCTGTATTTTTGGAAAATGAAGACCTTTCAATTGAGAAGGCATGTAAATTAGGTAACAGGAAAACAAAGAATTAATGTTTATATTGTAGGTTTCATTCTTAGTTGTTTAAAGTTGGGAAAGATCTCAGAAGTCAGAAATTCAAGGAAGGCACTTTTCTAGTGCAGGAATTAGCCCACAACAACCTCATCAGCCTGTAGGGATTATTTAAATTCCCAAGACAGTTGGTACAGGACTTCACTGATCATACCACTCAGAATGCAGCATTTTCTGTATAGAATATTCTCTCTAGCGGTGTGAAAATGCTTAGTATTTAATTAATGGGATTCTTAGTGAACTTGGTAAAAAGTAGAAAAGTGACAACCACAGCCCCGAGTTCTGTGTTTTTAGGGGTTTTAACTGCTTCATGATGTTTGATGTGAGTTGGTTGTTGAGGTCTAATTTGCAATCTGGAAGAAAGTCATTACATTTAGAGTTTACCTGAGATAATCTTGGATGATCATTTGGAACCGTTTTTCTTCTAAACATAATTTAACAATAAACGGCCATTTCACCATAATAACAATTAAGTAAGTGATTCCCTTGGCATTTCTGTTGGCTCTTAGGATGGCTGCTTTACTTTCTTGCCACCACTAGAGCTCCACATTACACCAGTTTTCACCAGGTTACTTCAGAGGTAAACTTTTGAAGGTGCATAGTCCAATACACAGAATTAGACAGTTTTCTTGCTGACAAATTGCTGTTATAGAAAACCCTGTCTTCTGCTTGTGGAAGAATTAGACATCATCAAAATAAAGGCAATATGTTGAAAATAGTATCCTGGGGGAAAACCAGCTATTTTGAGTTATGGTCAGCAAGATATTGTTTTAGGGAATGGGCTAGCCAAGAGGATTAGAAAGGAGATACAGCACTTCCCACCTGGTTTGGCTTTCCCCTTTGTTTGCAGTGACTAAGAGTTGTCACCCAGACATCTGTTTGCAGGGCAGAGTGAGACAAGTCTGTGACCTCAGCTCAGTTCCTGTGGAGAGATGCCCACCCCTTGAAGTTGACACTCTTGTTGACAGCCTCCATCACAGAGCCAAGGACTGATAGCAGAGGGCTGCTGTGTTATTTGTGTTCACTTTTTGATAGAATTCAATACCAGTGAGGTTTATCTAGGTAGGCTACAAACAATCATAGAATTGAAAGCTTTTTTTTTTTCCTTTAAATTGGAGTATAATTGCTTTACAATGTGTGTTAGTTTCTGCTGTACAATGTGAACCAGCTCTATGTATACATACAGACCCTCCTTCTGAGCCTTTTCCCCACCAGCTCCCCCATCCCACCCTCTAGGTCATCACAGAGCACCAAGCTGAGCTCCCTGTGCTATGCAGCGGCTGCCTACTAGCTGTCTGCTTTGTACGGGGTACTGGATATATGTCAGTGCTCCTCTCACTATTCACCCCCCCTTCTCCTCCCAAACTCCCCCCGAATTCCCCGCCCTGTGTCCACAAGTCCCTTCTCTATGTCTGCACGTCTATTGAAAGCTTTTTTTTTTTTTAACAAAAGAAGGAAATTTTGTGGGAGAGTTTATTTGATAACAAACTATTGTCAAACCGTTTTTCATTGTAGGGGAAGCAATCTTGCATTTAATCTTCACAACAGCCCCAAGAGTTAAATATTAGTAATCTCATTTTACAGGTGGAGAAACTGGGACTCAGAGAAGATGACTAACTTAACATGGTAAAGGCAAGGGCAGGATTCATGCCCACATCTGACTGAGTCAAACACAAAGTCTGATGAGGAATTGAAGATGCGTATAGGTTTTGGAGCTCAACAGCTCTGGATTGGAATCCTAAGTCTGCTACTAAATAACTGTATTACCTTGGTCAGACTAATGAACCTCCCTATGTTCCAGTTTCCATCTGTAAAAAAAGGGACTAATATTATTTTCCTTATAAGTTGATAGTTTACCTAAATTCTGGCATATTAGTGGCTATTCATTAGATGATATCAGTTACTATTCTTTTTAATATATTGTGTGTTACTTGACTCTGATCTGGTCCATGAGGACATGTGATATAGGTGGGAAAACTAAGACCTGAAGATGTGTAACTTACTCAAAACCCCATGGCTAGTTAATGACAGGTTTTGGATGAGAACGCTGTGCTTAATTAAGCAAACATATCTGTAGGCCATTTATGCAGATAATCAAAGGAGTCAGTATCTCTTGGTGCTACATCAGTGAAGATGTTACAGATACTATATTAGTCTACTAAATTATTTTTACCAAAATTCTAGGAAAAGGTTTTGACCTTGTAGGTAAATCATGATTGTAGTGGATAGAACCATGGCTTAAAAGAGTATGGGAATAAAGAATGTCTTGGCAGTTTTGATACCAGATGTTTACAAAAAGAAGTACTTTGACTAATTTTCATGCTTATTTTTTAACAGCTTTATTGAAGTATATTTTATAGTATTTAAGAATATGATTAAAAAAATTAAAAACAATTTATGGAGCTGGGAAGCCATCACCACAACCCAATTTTAGATCACTTCATCATTCCCCAAAATTCACATTTACTTTTTTCAGGTGCTCAGGAGAAGGTCTATTTTTTGAATATTTGCTTTAAAGAAACCTCAAAATAAAAAGTTAAAAACCATACAAGTTAGAGTTCTGTTTAGCAGAATATTTGATTTAGCAGTAGCTGAACCATGGAAATTCAGGTGACTTCTGTGGCTTGGCCTCTGTAAAGCTTGACCCTCATAGGAGAGAATAAATCGGCTCTTTCCGATGGCTGTAGAATTCCATTTGGGGTTCTGTTTTTAGAGTCCTACATAAGGTATGTACAGATTAGGCATATTTATGGGAAGGCTTCTATGTTCCAGTTATGAAGACCACTGGGAACCAGACAGATAAACAAATGGTGTTTAGATAACAAAGGTTTCTGTACCTTACTCATCAGCTGTGCCTGCCCAGAGTCTTAGAGAAAAGAACCTCTGTGGCGAAATGGGCAGAGAAGGTGAATGGGCAATAAAGAATCCAAAGGTCTAATTGTGATGATTGGTAGTGACCTTTCTTCCATGACAGCATTTCTGGAGGAGCAATCAGGATCTACCAGTAGGATTGTTTTAATGATAGACCCTGGTATATTCAGATAGAGAGCCTGTCCTGATCAAGGGGTTGCTTATTTGTCATTGGGGTCATGGACTATAGATCTGTAAATTAGTTCAACAAAAAATCCTGAAGCTATTTTGTCTGGCAAGTGAGAGAACTTTGGGGGAGTCCCAAAGAGTTGTTCAGTTGCTCAGTCATGTCCGACTCTCTGTGACCCCATGGACTACAGCACACCAGGCTTCCCTGTCCTTCACCATCTCCCACAATTTGCTCAAACTCATGTCCATTGAGTCGGTGATGCCATCCAATCATCTTGTCCTCTATCATCCCCTTCTCCTCCTGCGTTATCTCTTTCCCACCACCAGTCTTTTCTAGAGTCAGCTCTTTGCATCAGGTGGCCAAAGTATTGGACCTTCAGCTTCAGCATCAATCATTCCAATGAATATTCAGGGTTGATTTCCTTTAGGATTGAGTATATATAGATTATTCTTAAATCTTATTTTTGAATAAGGTATATTAATTCTCTTGTAACAAAATTTTGATAAAAATATAGTGGAAAAAAAAAAGAACCCTGAGTTCTAACCCTGGTTTTGCCATTAATGTGTTATACAATCTCAGGGAAATCACTTTCAAGAACGACTTTTACAGACTCTATTTTCGTATCTCCCAGATAGCGGTGTTGGACTAGAATGATTTCGAAGGGCATTTGTCAATTCTCCAGGTATGAAGAGCCTGTTGTGTGCTAAATATCTTGACACAGGGAAAAGGCTGATGAACAAGGCAGACTTGATATCTGCCCTCGTGGCACTTACATTTCAATGAGGATGGCAGATATTTGAAATGACTTGAATTCACCAGCCTGACAAGTACAACCCAGAGAAAGTACAGTGTGCTTTGGAGCACGTGACCAAAATTTCATCCATACTGTTAATACTATGGATTTTCTTTCCTTTTCGTGCGGGAAGAGACTTTCATAGTAGGAGAAACTCATAACATGAGAAAATCTGGCTTCTGATTACAAATAAGAACTTTGGCAATGGATAAAAATGCACCTGGCTTTTGTCTTTCCAAGAATTTATGGCCAGATGAAGGTACACTGATAGCTGTTTACACTGCTATCCAACTGAAACAAAAAGTGCCTTTAGTATATAAAAGGCTGTGGTAGAGAGCATGTCGATCTGTTTTTCTACATTTCTTCGGAAAACAGTGAGATTTGGGCTGAATAAGAGTTGAAACTTCCTACTTGGTGGTACTGAAAAGTTCCACTGAATCTGGCTCCGCTGCATTCACGGGTTATGATGAAGTAGTGTAGTGCATCTAGTCATCTACTCAGTGAGTCTAGCCAGAAATAAAAAAGGTTTATCCCATAATTTCTGAGGTCCTTCCACACCCTTCAAGTGCGTGAAAATGGTTGGAGACAAAGTCATATTAAATGTCGGTAAGTAGAAATACCTCTGATTCAGAAATATGAATGCCACAATCTCTGGTGACTCCTCTTGTGGCAACTTCTCGATTTGGGGTGGAAAATGTTAGCTGTAACTTTAAGATTGTGCGTCCTTTCCCATCACATGAAAAGACCTTTAAATTACCTTGCTAACATAAATCTGCTTTATCATATAAAACTGTATTTCCTACTAACATGGTTTTTCACTTACGCTGTACATTTTTCTTTACCGGCTACAAAATGAATGGAAAGAGTGAATCAAGTCAGGACATAATAATGTATAGATTTTCAATTATGTTAGGCAAAGAATAGTCAGAAGCGGTTTGCAGAAAGAAAGCAAATTAAAATGCCATAAATGTTATTTAAACGAGACTAGCAGGCATTCCCCTCTACTCAAGCCAAACAATGCAATGTGGCATCTGAGTGCCTCCAAGCCTTCCCGTTAAATGGTTTCAGTCCTAATGAGTATGGCCGTCTGGGTGTAACACTTTTAGTTGGTCCAGCAGTGAGGGCTGACAAAATGCCCTCTCACCTGAAGAGCGGAGGACAAATTGCTTGTTGAAGCAGGTTCTCTTCTTTTTCAGCTTCTCTTCTGTTTCTCCTGTCTGAAAGTCATTGAGAAGCAAATCCTTCAAATACTCTTTTCTCCTTCTTACTTTAGTAATTCTGTTTTTCTTTCCTCAAGCTGGGAGTTATGTAAGAGAAGGGTATACATTCTGTGCAGGGGTTTGTTGTTTCCAGCTCAGCTGAAGAATGTATAGGTCACACATAGCCTCTCAGGACCTGTGCTTCTGATGGTTTGTAAGTGTTCAAAGCCAACTGCCTGGCATGTTTGAATGTCAAGATTAGGTTTAGGGATGGAGAAGGAGGGCATTGCTTCATTGACAAGATTAGGTGAATGGAGGGCTAGTGGGGAACACGCCAGAATCAGGACTCTTACAGTTCAAGGGGACACTGTTTTCTGCAGGGGGAGCCTCACTAGACACTCATCAAAATGACATCAATCTATGTTATCTTGAGTGGATACCATCTAAAACCTATTATGAAAAAGTGTTTTTAGTTCCTCCTTCCATTTAATGGAGGAGGAAATGGCACCCCACTGCAGTATTCTTGCCTGGAAGATTCCATGGACAGAGGAGCCTGGCAGGCTACAATCCGTAGGGTCGCAGAGTTGGACATGGCGGAGCAACTGAGGATGAACTACTTCATAAAGGCTACTTGGTGGTTTGCTGGGAGCTGAGAATATGAAAACCATGTTATGAGTCAGTCTGGGTTGACGCAGTAGCCCAGCTAAACCCAGAATCATTCCCGTCCTCCCTGGTTTGCCAATACATGTCAAGTTCCATGCAGTGATTTAATGCACCATGATACTTAACACCTTTTTAAAGAATTTGTGTTAAAAATGATTGCGGCACACCCAGATAAGCTTTAGACATGCATTGTTACTGTTTCATTTGGATTGTGTTCGGCAACCTTGCAACGTAAAAATGTTTTATGGTCAACTTTTAAAAAGGAGGAGATGCTTTAAGTGGGAGGCAAAAGTAATTGGAAATTCACTTATGACTTAAAATTGAGCACTTTTCACTGGTATCATGTATTTCTTCATAGGAATATTCCGTGTTTAAGTAACAGGATTCCTTGAAGAAATGCCACCAGAGGGCAGGCACCTTCCCTTTGTGACCACTAGGAGGAGAAACTGAGCTGAACCAGTGGGACTGTCACCTGCTTCTCACTTAAATTCCTAGTAGACTTCTACCTCTCAAATTGTTTACTATGGAAAAGTTTAATGGACTCAGTATAATTATTAATAATGATGAAGTTTAAATCTATCACTTTGTTGTTTTGCTATTTATCCCATTAGATCTTTGTTTCCTTTTCCCATTTTTCTGCCAATAACCCATGGATTTTTAAATAAATGCTTTGTCTAATTTCAAAAAAAAAAAAAAAGAAAAAAGTTTAATGGAAGGAACAAGTAACCTCTTCCATCTGTATTTGAAGACTAGGCTGTCTTATCAGCTTTAAGATATTTAAAATAATCTAGTAAATTGCACTTTTGTATTAGTCGAAAATTTAGTTATTTAGTAGATAAATTCACATATATGAACTTGAGGCTGGTATTCCAATAACTAGAATAAATGAACTAAATGTAATTGGGCTTATCAGTTGAAGATTTTGTGCTTCTATTTTGTACTTTCTCAGAATCAAGAATTGTTTGGAATTGCTATCATGCTTTTGACATAATTTCGTTTGGAGGCTCCATTTCAACTTCAGTCATCACATAATACGTTAGTTGGAATGTGTTCTTAATTTTTGTCATACTGTGCCTCTTAGTCTGATTGGTTTGTCTGATTTTCCAGAAATGCCAAAAACTATGTGTTCATTTGGATAATCATAATTTTGATTTTGGGCTTCTTCCCAGGTGACTGAGTGGTAAAGAATCTGCCTGCCAATGCAGGAGTTGAGGGTTCGATTCCTGGGTCAGGAAGATCCCTGGAGAAGGAAGTGGCATCCCACTCCAGTATTCTTGCCTGGGAATTCCTACAGATAAAGGAGCCTGGCGGGCTACAGTTCATGGAGTTGCAGAAGAGTTGGACAGTACTTAGTGTCTAAACAACAATAACAATTTTGATTTTAGGAGCTCTAGGCTTCTGGATTATGTACACAAAGTTTTTATTTTTATATTTTAAATGTAATCAGCACATATTTAAATATTGTTTTCACATTTAGGCTAAGTGAATGAATTATAGCCCTCCCTAGCTTGTGCATTATGATAATATAGTCAGAATATGTCACTTCCACTCCAGTATTCTTGCCTGGAGAATCCCAGGGAGAGAGGAGCCTGGAAGGCTGCTGTCTATGGGGTCACACACAGTTGGACATGACTGAAGCGACTTAGCAGCAGCAACAGCAGAAATAGGTCTGATTGTGGCAAAGGTAAAATGTATTCTTCTTTCCTCAAATATTTCAGATGTAAGGAGAGTGAGAAGGGAGAAAAAAGCCACCTATATCCTGTAATCTCTTGAAATCATATCTCTTTACCATCATATAGCAAGCTTGGTACTTTAGAGTTCCTATTATAAATCTGGACAATGGTTAAGAGAGTAAGAGCAATTCTCTCTGTCTCCAACATCCTCTTTTACTCTTGCAGCAGCTAATGGGAGAGAAAAATCTTGTAGGAGTCTCTCCATCCAGTCAATTACAGAGCCAGAATGGTGGTATTATTTTTGATCCTTTATATACTAAAGTCAAATGTGCCTGGAACTTTGACACAGTTCTTTCTCAATATTCCTGTATCTTTAGGTCAGTTCTGACAGTTATTAAATGTAAGTTGTTTGTATTACCTTTCTAGGAATTGTGAAACTCCAATTTATGTCTTCAGTTCAGTTTAGTTGCTCAGTCGTGTCCGATTCTTTGCAACCCCATGGACTGCAGCACACCAGGCCTCCCTGTCCATCACCAACTCCCGGAGTCCACCCAAACTCATGTCCATTGAGTCAGTGCTGCCATCCAACCATCTCATCCTCTGTCGTCCCCTTCTCCGCCTGCCCTCAATCTTGCCCAGCAGCAGGGTCTTTTCAAATGAGTCAGCTCTTCGCATCAGATGGTCAAAGTATTGGAGTTTCAGCTTCAACATCAGTCGTTCCAGTGAACACCCAGGATTGATTTGTGTCTTAAGGGCTCCAAAATCCAGCTGGCATTTTAAAAATGTGCATGACATGATCATAAGATAACACATTCCCATAAACCACGGAAAAAAAACAACCTTTTGACCTGAAAGTCATATAGAATTGCTGGCAAATTCTAGGGCTTTGCCAGTGAACTTTGGAATACTAAAAATCATCTTTCTACTGAAAAAAGTAGGGCTCGATGTCAGAGCAGACAAAGTTTGAATGGACACAAGGATCTTAAATAGATGCCTTTCTGAGGATGGTTATCAACCTGGTTGGATGTCAGATGAGTTAAGTGTGTCAAGGGTCATGTGTCTCTCATGGGCAGATCCTAATGCTAATTACTATGTGGTTTCACAGAGTAATTGCAGTCGACTTCCTGAGGGAGTGGGTTGGGAGTCCATTTCTACCAATCTCATTTATAAGCTCCATGGCTGGGGTTCTGGTTTGTATCTGTGTATCTCTAGGGCTTATTGTAGAGTTCTCTACAGAAAGTTAGCTATAAAAGTTCATAATGATCATAATGAAGATCTGTCAACTTGATTTGGTTGAGAACTTTTTTTGTGGTTTATCTCTACATACACTAATTATCCTTATCCCTATGCTTTTTAAACATTTTCTCTGAGGATTTTCGGGGCCAAAGCATATTAAAGTTAATACAAATCTTAGAGGTCAAGTGGTTCAGGGGTTTTCCAGCATTTCTCAAAGAGCCTGAAACTTTAGAAAAAAATGAAATCTTATGAGGAAATCCAGTATATAAAGTTGTATATAATGTTAGCCACACACACAGTGATTAACCTTGGAGGTCAGAGGAGACAGAGGCCAAAACCTTATTTGATCTTTTTTTCCATTGCTCACCTCACTCCCCCATAGTGGCCCCTGAAGAACTCCAGAGAAGTTTAGAAATCCTTTGGTTACTGTTAATAGTTTACTCAAAGTCCAAGCCCCAGTGTGATCCCAGCTCCTGTGTTTAGACACACCATGTGTTTGTCGATACATAAACCCTCTCCAAAATTCTGTAACTAGAAACTTTACAAGGAAGGATGGAAACAAAACTGTATATTAAAAGGAATGGAATCCAGAAAGGACTATTAATAAAATATTGTCCTGTAATAGTTTTAGTAGTCTAGCAAAGGAGATGTAATAATAGAATTAGCGCTGGAAAGCTGTCAAAGTGCATTGTGTAACTGAGCGTAGGACTGTGTCAGGAAATCATCTCATCCCTTTTCTTAAAGTCGCTTATTTTTTAAGCTTCCAAGTCGCAGTATTGTTGTTTTTCTATGCCAGTTTTGTGTGTGTGCGTTTTCATATTTTTCCCTATGTATTTTTACTTATTCTGTAATTTTGGATATGTCTATGAAGCTTCCTCACCAAGTTAGAACAATCCATTGCCTATTTTATATATGTATTTAAAGCAATTGATTTTCTAAACTAATAGTGAATACTTGGTTTGCAAAGTAGTATACAAAAGATGGTGATGGACAGGGAGGCCTGGCGTGCTGTGATTCATGGGGTCGCAAAGAGTCGGACACGACTGAGCGACTGAACTGAACTGATAAAAAAGATAACTATCCCCAAATTATATTATTTATAGAAAATTTATATTGTGGAAAAGTTGTCATTAAAGATACTTGTAAGATCTTTGAGACTGTCTTTTTGATCTGATTCTTATTGTGTTAAACTGATGTTTATGTATTAAAATTTAGATTGACAGGGTAATGTGAATATGTGAATTGCACATCTGTGTTTAAATAATAATAGGAATTAAAAACATTGTAGCCAACACTGAAGGGATATGTGTAATACTTTTCAGGAAGAAAGTGTAAATCTAGGTACAAGCATTCTGTAGCAAATACTGCAAAAATAAGTTTGAAAGACTGAACTCTTCCTCCCATTGAAATGAACATGCAGTATCATCTGCGGTGCTGTTAGCTGTACTGAGTAGCTAGTCGTGGACAGTAGTTTGGTCAAGTGCAACACCTTGAGTGTCTTACTGGGCAGATAACAGAATGACAACTGTACATGTTACTGAACTTTGGTGAGCAGTTTATTTTCTCCTTAATACCCTATGGGCTTTCAGGAAGTCTGGAAGAGAAAAATGACTTTTCTTTTTTAAATGACTTTGTAGTTACTTTGCCTTTTGAGAGAAGACAGAGCAGCAAAGATAGGCTGACCTGGTACTAATGACTGGAAAGACCATTTATGCCAGCCAAAGCTACCATGAGCTGTAAAAAGTCTAATCAAACTGTATTCCCTGAATTTACTGTCAAAATGGTAGAGACATACTGACAACCTCCCAGGTGTTTAAGCAGTGAGCTTGACAGCGTGGCTTAGTATTACTATACATGTTATGCATCTGAAAGTTTTTAATAAAAGAACTCTAGCATGGAGAAATTACACACGTAAAGGAGCGAGGGCCTTTATGTTCTTGTATAGTTTCCTTCTGTGCATAGTTATTTAATGTTCTAGATTTCCACTATTTCTGAGGATACAGTCCTGAATATTGCTTTGGTTCTGCAATCAAGTTCTGTGTAAGGAATGCTATGTGTTGGTAGTAAAAATTTATGTTATTAATGCCAGTTTTAGAATGCTAAAAAGTTAATTTTAGAAAAACTTAAAAAATTTTAAATCTATTTATGGCTGTGCTGGGTCTTTGTTGCTGCATTGGCTTTTCTCTAGTTTTGGTGGGCGGGGATTACTCTCTACTTGTGGTGAATGGGCTTCTCATCGCAGTGGCTTCTTTTGCTGTGGAGCAGAGGCTCAATAGTTGTGGCATACGGGTTTAGTTGCCCCATAGAGTGTGGGATCTTCACAGATTAGGGATCAAATTCGTGTCTCCTGAATTGGCAGGCAGATTCTTTACCACTAAGCTACCAGGGAAGCCCCCAAAAGTTAAGGCAGGAAGTATCCTTGAGTTGAGACGTCTGAGGTATACTTTCTGGTTTTTGAAGTCTCCATTTTTGTTTAACTGTAATGCTATACCACTAGCATTTTGAATGTTCACACTGCTTTTGCAGTTATAGGATGTGGTGAGATTAATAATGTTCATTGAACTCCTAAAAACCAAGAATGAACGCAGCAAACACACCCAGAGACACGTGATTCTCTATCAGGCTATATCCATGAACAAGCATTGCCCTAAAGTGAGCTGTTGTTGGCAAATAGAATGGACAAGGTTATCTTTGGGGTGGAGCCATGTATATGTGAAACTGCAAAAATAGAGGATCTTCTATGTTGTCAAATAAAAGCTCCCGTTCTAGTCAAACCTCTCTCCTCTCCATCCTCTCTTCTTCTCTAGCATGAATATAACTCTATTTTGCCTCTATTCTATAGATGACACTTTACCTGGCTTATAGTCTGCCTCTAAATTGACCATTCAGAAGCTTTGTTATCCTTAGGTCCCCAAACCTCTAGGCGTTTCCTGGGCAATATTATACTTGTGATTAAATCCAGCAACATAACTGAGAAAACATCAATGGCAAATGTCAGTATTCTATCAAATTTCAGAAAGTAACTGCTTCCCCAAAATTACTGTTAAAAGATAAATTTCCAAAAAAGGTAAAATCAATAAACATGTGTTAAGGATTTTACTTGAATCAATAAAGAAGTAACTGGTAAGATGTGATAACCAGTTCAAAGTAGAATTTAAAGACAGATACATTTATAGATCTAGAATATTGAAACTAATATATAAATGGAGGGAGAACTGGACTTTTTCCTCAGTAAGGGAGATAAATCAGTATCAGTTGCATGCAGAATTTGCATGTCTATAGACAACAGTTAATTTTTTTAATGCACTAAGTTTTTTAAATTGGAGTTTAGTTGTTTTACAGTGTGGTGTTAGTTTCTGCTGCACAGCTAAGTGAATCAGTCATATGTATACATAAATTCCCCTCTTTTTTGGGTTTCCTTTCCATTTAGCACAGAGCATTGAGTAGAATCCCAAGATGCACAGTAGGTTCTCATTAATTATTTATTTCATACATAGTAGTGTATATGTCAATCCTAATCTTCCATCTTACCCACCCCTCCTTCCCTTCCTTCAGTTCAGTTCAGTCAGTCGCTCAGTCGTGTCCGACTCTTTGCGACCCCATGAATTGCAGCACGCCAGGCCTTCCTGTCCATCACCAACTCCCAGAGTTCACTCAGACTCATGTCCATTGAGTCAGTGATGCCATCCAGCCATCTCATCCTCTGTCGTCCCCTTCTCCTCCTGCCCCCAATCCCTCCCAGCATCAGAGTCTTTTCCAATGAGTCACCTCTTCTCATGAGGTGGCCAAAGTACTGGAGTTTCAGCTTCAGCATCATTCCTTCCAAAGAAATCCCAAGGCTGATCTCCTTCAGAATGGACTGGTTGGATCTCCTTCCTTAGTGTCCGTTTATTTGTTCTCTGTGTCTGTGCCTCTGTACATCTGTACCATTTTTCTAGATTCCACATATATGCTTTAATATATGATATCTGTTTTTCTTTTTCTGAATTTACTTTACTCCGTATGACAGTCTCTAGGTTCACCCATGTGTCTAATTATGTGAGTTTGTTATTAGTTATCTACAACTTACAGCATTTTACAATAGCTTCCAAAGAATCGGATAAGTGGGACAGGTGTGCTCTAGATTATGCAGAAAACTAGATTACTAGTTTTCTGTTGGAGCATATGTTTTCCTCCATGTTACATGAGAGCAACTTCACAGGAAAAAATTCTTTTAGGTTAAAAAAAAAATGGTTTTTTACACTTCAGTGTAGTAATGGTTGTTTATTTTCTGTCTTTATCCTTGTTCTTATCTTATGGGTTGTGTGGTACTCAGTTTTCTTATTGTTGCTAAAATTATGTAAAGAACAGTTCCTTTCAGTTTGACTTTAAATGCTTCATTTACTAGACCCTTGGTGGCAGTGTTGATTGCTATGCCTGTATTACTAGTATCCTGGACATAAGTGGCCTTTAAAATGGTAACGCTGAAAATTTGTTTAAGGGAGAAACCACTTTGGAAGACTCAGCGTCCTGTGTTTGGGTATCAGTGAGTAGTTCTTCTAATGTAAAAGGAGGAATTGCTGACCTTGCTCTTGTGTTTTGGGATATGATGCCCAGGCATTATTTCTACAGAGACCACATTTGCTTGGTGTGAGCATGTGGCTGGCTCTGGGGTTCTGTGCTGCTATTTTGGACGTCCTGGCTTTGACTTCAGTTATCTTATTTACTAGTTTGGCTTTTCACTGGGCACTCCAACCAATTCCCTTCATATTCATTCATGTGTTTCCAGTTCAGATAGTTGTCTTTAGTCCATACTGGGCTTCCTTGGTGGCTCAGATGGTATAAGAATCTGCCTGCAATGCAAGAGACCTGGGTTCGATCCCTGGGTTGGGAAGATCCCCTGGAGTAAGAAATGACAGTATTCTTGCCTGGGAAATTCCATGGGCAGAGGAACCTGGTGGGCAACAGTCCATGAGGTCGCCAAGAGTCAGATATGACTGAGAGACTAACACTTTCACTTTCTGAGATTTATTTCCTGTTCTTGGCCAGTTACTTCTCCTGTTGTCTCTGTTTTGTTTGATCTTCCTTCCTTCTCCTGATACCTATGGACACTGTTCACTTACCATTTCAAAGAGCTCAGCCCTCAGCTGCCCAGGGGTATAGACACTCTTCTCTGCTCCAGCCTGTTTCAGTTGCTTCTACCTTTTGACTAAGCCCTCTGAACTTTTGGCAGAAGAAGGACTGAAGCTATATAATGGCCCTCCCATATGTTCTTGGAAGAAAGTGTGTTAGAATAGGGGCTGGGTGGGTGGTGACACATTGAACTACATGGTGATTGGCCAGCTTTTTTGGTAGGGAAATATTTACCTTCTTCAGAAGCAGTTTATGTTCTGAGAGTCTCCTATTACTAGATGGAGGAGTGAGTTAATTATAAATATTAAATATTCTGTATATTAGTATGTAAAATTTCTATTTTATAGGTAGTAACTGACCTCTGGTATTACCTAACTCCAACCATCTCTGACAAAGACTAAGGGATCGTGTGTACAGTAGTCTTTAAATGTCTTTTTATTCAACTAATAAAATATATATTGCCATTTACTATGAATGACACCCTGTGCCATATGCCTTACTATTTAAAGAAATAAGTAGGCTGCTGAACTCTTACAAAGGAACAGTGGTGTTGAAACGGCAGACTGGACTACAAGGGAAGTAAAAGCTAGAAAAATATAGCCTGTAGCCAACTGTATCTAATTTTAATGGGTTTAAAACTACAATGATAATTGGTATTTGAACTCATAATTCTAGTTCATTTACTTTTCATGAATTCAAAAATAGCAACATGTTATTAAAGAAGTTACTTGGATTTTTTTAAAAACTTTTTCTAGAAAATGGAAAAGTTCTCTAATGAATGTTGTGATACTTTGTAGAAATGCTGGCTACATGCCAATTAGGTGATTTTTCTCAAAATAAATTATCTCTGTGAGTTAGTTGTGAGGTCAAGTGTAATGTTTTTAACCCTTCGGCAGGTTGCTTTCCATTGGCAGTTATTTTTACGGAGACTTGCAGGCTTTCGTAAAAGTCAGTTCAGATTCTATGGCCATGTTTTCTAGTGAGGACAGAATCTCTGGGACTTGGCTAGACTCTTGGCTTTTAAAGAACAGAGTCCATTCAGGTGGCCTTAAGGAAACAGGAGTGCAGGGATTCTGAGCTTTGTCACTGTTTACACTGTGGGCTGGATAATTCTTTGTTGTGGGCTGGTCTTGTGCACTGTGGAATGTTTAGCCACATCCCTGGGCTAGCATCCTCACTGGATGCTAGTTGCACTCCCTTTCTAGAATACACAAAATGGTTCAACATTGCCAGATGTTCCCCAGGGGTCGAAATCACTGCCAATGATTGCAGGATGCGATTGTGTGCTCAGACGTGTCCGATTCTGTGCAACTCCATGGACTGTAGCCCGCCAGGCTCCTCTGTTCATGGGATTCTCCAGGCAAGACTACTGGAGTGGGTTGGTTTTTCCTCCTCCAGGGGATCTTCCTGACCCAGGGATCAAACCCGCAGCTCCTGCGACTCATGCGTTGCAGGCGGATTCTTTACCACTGAGCCATCTGGATACCCAGTGAGTAAGGAAGGCAGGAATATCAGCTCCACAGCAGGCTCCTCTAGAAGAATAGGAGATGGAAGGTGATCAGAACACTCAGGACGTATTAACAGTATCATCCCCTCATCTGGAGGCGGCCAGTGTAGGACCCTCTGAGCTTTAAGCATTCTATCTCTGCTTCTACTGCTTTTGTCAAGGTTGCTCTCTTCTCTCCTCCTTGTGGTAAAAGAGAGAAAGTATTGCCCCAGGTCGACCTCCTTCTCTGTGTTTGATTATAGCATTGTTATTATTATTAAAATCATACATACATATGACACAACAACAAACAAACATTTGTATGGCACACAATGCCTCCCCCAGAGGAGTCTGCTGTTACTAGTTTGTTGTGTATCTTCCCAATACAAACTGATTTACATCATTCTTTTTCAAGGCTATAGAGTAATCTGTTGTATAGACATACCACAATGTATACAATAAGAAGACATATCACTTAAAAAAGTTTAGACATTGCTTCCTAGTTCTTTTCCTATTTCCTGAAGGAAGATTGCTTTGATTTGTACTTTTATTCTACACAGCCTGATGCTGTACATGTGGCAGCTTAATAAATACTCATGGATGAAAGGTATTCAGTTCAGTTCAGTCACTCAGTCGTGTCTGAGTCTTTGCGACCCCATGAACCGCAGCACACCAGGCCTCCCTGTCCATCACCACCTCCTGGAGTCCACCCAAACTCATGTCCATTGAGTCAGTGATGCCATCCAGCCATCTCATCCTCTGTCGTCCCCTTCTCCTCCTGCCTTCAATCTTTCCCAGCATCAGGGTCTTTTCAAATGAATCAGCTCTTCGCGTCAGGTGGCCAAAGTATTGGAGTTTCAGCTTCAACATCAGTCCTTCCAGTGAACACCCAGGACTGATCTCCTTTAGGATGGACTGGTTGGATCTCCTTGCAGTCCAAGGGACTCTCAAGAGTCTTCTCTAACACCACAGTTCAAAAGCATCAATTCTTCTGTGCTCAGCTTTCTTTATAGTCCAACTCTCACAACCATACGTGACTACTGGAAAAACCATAGCCTTGACTAGATGGACCTTTGTTGGCAAAGTAATGTCTCTGCTTTTTAATATGCTTTCTAGGTTGGTCATAACTTTCCTTCCAAAGAGTAAGCATCTTTTAATTTCATGGCTGCAGTCACAATCTGCAGTGATTTTGGAGCCCCCCAAAATAAAATCTGACACTGTTTCCACTGTTTTCCCATCTATTTGCCACGAAGTGAATGTTGAGCTTTAAGCCAACTTTTTCACTCTCCTCTTTCACTTTCATCAAGAGGCTCTTTAGTTCTTCACTTTCTGCCATAAGGGTGGTGTCATCTGCATATCTGAGGTTATTGATATTTCTCCCGACAATCTTGATTCCAGCTTGTGTTTCTTCCAGTCCAGCGTTTCTCATGATGTACTCTGCATATAAATTAAATAAGCAGGGTGACAATATACAGCCTTGATGTACTCCTTTTCCTATTTGGAACCAGTCTGTTGTTCCATGTCCAGTTCGAACTGTTGCTTTCTGACCTGCATACAGGTTTCTCAAGAGGCAGGTCAGGTGGTCTGGTATTCCCATCTCTTTCAGAATTTTCCACAGTTTATTGTGATCCATGCAGTCAAAGGCTTTGGCATAGTCAATAAAGCAGAAATAAATGTTTTTCTGGAACTCTCTTGCTTTTCAGTGATCCAGCGGCAATTGTTGGCAATTTGATCTCTGGTTTCTCTGCCTTTTCTAAAACCAGCTTGAACATCTGGAAGTTCATGGTTCACGTATTGCTGAAGCCTGGCTTGGAGAAATTTGAACATTAATTTACTAGCATGTGAAATGAGTGCAATTGTGCAGTAGTTTGAGCATTCTTTGGCATTGCCTTTCTTTGGGATTAGAATGAAAACTGACCTTTTCCAGTCCTGTGGCCACTGCTGAGTTTTCCAGTGATATGCTGATGACAAATATTTAACAACTGCTCTAAAAAAAGAAGCCCCAAGTTATAGCATCTGTAGATTTCCAAGATGTGAATATCCCACCAGAGTCACTTGAAAGCTAAGAAAGTGACATTAGGAAGCGTTAAGTTTGGGTGTTGACTAGTTTTGTTTTTCATATAATTTATCTCATTGTAAGGTTATATAGTTTAAATTTTAATAATGACTGTTTTAACAATAAACTTCCTAAATCCTGAAAAGTGAAAATTGGATTTCCCGAGTCAGTATCCAGTACCCATTGGCACGGGTATCCCTGATTCCATATAGAATGTATTATGTGGTTCTTGATAATGTCTCCAAACGGTAATGCTGTTTTTGATAGTATTTTAGAATCTCAGTGTTGTGAAGATCTTTAAAGGCTATCCAGACTTAACATTGTACCTGATACTTGAATTCCCTCAGTGACATTTTGACTAAATGATCATAACTCATTATTATTTCTTGAATAGACCATTCAGTCTTTGGACCAGTTTATTACAAAGCTTCTTCTGTTTGTTAGGTTAAAATTCATCTTTTGGGCATTCACCATTTGATTCTGTATACCATCCCGCCCTGCATCATAAAAAAGAATTCAAATACCTCTGTCTTGTGACAACTCATCAAATATGTGAAATCATCTATTCTAATTTCTTATTGAGAGTTTTGTTCTAAAATGCCATTGACTTATTGAGACATTTCAGGGTGTCTGCTTCTTCCTTAAAATGTTGCACATTGATTTGAATAAAGCCTCAGATGCCTGGTGGTCATCTGTGAGGAGGAAAGAGAAGAAAACTTCCCTAGTTTTATATACTCTACTGTAAATGCAGCCTAATATGACAGTACTTTTCTTTCTGGTTCCATAATTCTATTAACTGACACTGAGTTTAATATTGATGAAAACCCCTAAGTATTTTTCACATATGCTTCTGTTAAGGCCTGTCTTTCTCACTCTTGATTTTGCAGTTTTGGTTTTTTGGGGAGTGGGGAGGCAAATCAAGACTTTCTATTGTATTCACTAGATTTTCATCTATTTTTATAGACCCAAATCCCAGCCTTTCAGGACTTGCTGGGATTGTGATTCTTTCAATACATTTCCAACTTTTCTTGGCTTCATATGATCTGGAAATTTGATGAACTGACCAACATGGTTTTCTTCTGATTCTGTGATGAAATGCCCAAGCTTAAGAGAGCTCAGGAGAGAACCAAATGGCTTTCTAGTAGTCTTTCCCTTTTGCTTACCATTCATCTATTTATGAGCAGCTTAGGAATTGTCTTTATAACAATGATCCATGTACTCTTGTCTTTTGTTTATCTCAGTGTGTCCAGCTGTGTTCCCTAGAACACCATTTCTTCTTCATGTTAGCAAACAAGTTTCAAGACAAGTTAGAGATGCACTGAGTAAGCAGATTTATTTACTGTAGGATATGTGTATTGTGATCTCCAAAATGGGGAATATAATGTATCATGTTTTAAACATTTATGGTCATGAAACACTTTTCTGTTTAGATAAAATTATATGTCTAAGAGCCACCTGTTCATGGGTGGATAAATGCTTTCATTAAACTAGCGTGTTCTGTCTTCAGATTGGAGTGTGAGAGCCACCTAACAGCATTCAGATAACTTAAAACATTCTTCTTTCCAAGTATAGCCCTGGTGGCCCAGGTAGGTCTCCTGCCTGCAATGCAGGAGACCTGGGTTCAGTCCCTGCAGTTGGGAAGATGCCCTGGAGGAGGGCATGGCAACCCACTCCAGTGTTCTTGCCTAGAGAATCCCATGGATTGAGGAGCCTGGCGGGCTTCAGTCCATGGGGTTGCAAAGAGTTGGACACGACTGAGCAACTTACTGATCTACTACATAGTATTTATGGGTTACAGGTGTACAGTATAGTGAGTCACAATTTTTAAAATTATAGTCCATTTGTGGTGGTTATAAAATATTGGCTATATTCTCCATGTTGTATAATATATTCTTGTAGCTTATTTTACACCTAGTAATTTGTATCTCTTATTCCCTTACCTTTATGTTGCTCCCTTTCCCCATTAACAATTTTTCTCTTTTTATGCCTTTTGATTATTTTTAAGTTATAAAAAATAACTTCACAGTGAATAATCTTATATCTTTATGCCTTTGTGTGGATTGCCTATATTACCTATAAGTAGAATCGGTAATTCAAATATTATGAATGTTTCTACATCCCATAATGCATATGAATTACATAGAAAGTGAATAAAAGTGTTGCTCTCTTGGTGCCCTCTCTAGCATGGTAGGGAACTCTTGAAGTGGGGTGGTAATACAACCATAGTAAAAGGAATTAGGAAATGGTATTTTAAAATATTTAAAAATTCTTCTTGATTCTATTCTTAAGTGAAATCTCCTCATAATTCCTTCCAAAGTCTGTTCATTTTTTCACCCTTTAGCTTAAGTTTAGTTTTTGTGCTATAAATGGGAAAATACTGTAGTTTTGTAAGTACAAAAGAGTGAGTGCATGCTAAGTCACTTCGGTCATCTCTGATTCAGCAATCCTATGGACTGTAGCCTGCCAGGCTCCTCTGTCCATCGGATTCTCCAGGCATGAATACTGGAGTGGGTTGCCATCACCTCCTCTAGGGGATCTTCCCCACCCAGGGATCGAACCCATGTCTCTTATGTCTCCTGCATTGGCAGGCGAGTTCTTTACCACTGAGCCACCAGGGAAGCCAGTAATCTGATTATAATAATCATTTCTGAAGCACTTGACTGTTCTTGAAGTTTTGTCCTGAGGCTTTGCAGAAACTTTGATTTCTGTTGCTTTTATTCATTGGAAAGATGGATTTAAAATGCAGCCAGAAGCCTATCAACATTCTACTGTATTTTTGAATATTTGAAGAATTGCTTAGTATGAACTTTATTCTTCATATAAAAACAGGATTTCATGGAGAGGTGAACTAGTTTCAAAAATATATTTGAAGCAAAAACATAATTTAACAGTGTGACTCATCAGTTTCCCATTAGGTTGGTTTTCTGTTGCCTGTAAGATGGCATATTGACATGTTCTGGAAACTCAGTGAGAATACATGATTATATTAATGGAATTGCATTTGACTGTAACTTAGAAAGAACGGTCCCTGTTCTAGAGGTTTTCAGAGAAGAGAAGTGTTTTTAAGGAAGAAAGTTACTAGAGTGACTAGGAAATGGGCTTATATTACTACAAAATTGAGCTATAGTCTTAAAACAAAACACCTTCTATTAATCTCTTTATTTTAGTTGTTTTTGTTTAGTCCCTAAATTGTTTCCAACTCTTTTGCGATCCCATGGACTGTAGCCCACCAGGCTCCTCTGTCCATGGGATTTTCCAAACAAGAATACTGGAGTGGGTTGCCATTTCCTTCTCCAGAGGATCTTCGCACCCCTGGGATCTAACCCATGTCTCCTGAGTCTCTAACACTGGCAGGCGGATTCTTTACCACTGAGCCACCAGGGAAGCCCCTTTACTTTAGTGTCGTTCCTTATTAACTAGCTGGGCATAATCTGTTAATCCAGTATTTGGGGGGAAAACAGATTAATAACCATTAAGAACTTGGAAGTGGCCTTTCCCATTGAAAGCTATTGTACTTCATGCATATAAAAATATGCTTTGAGTAGATTATTAGTTGTGACCATTACGGGACCAAGTTGCCCCTTTAGGGCACAGTCAGCTCAGATCCATGCGCCTTCCAGAGTGGACACTCAGGCCAATTAAACATTCCAAAGGTGGCTTGAGATATGGAGTGCTAGTCCGTCCTTGCAAAGTTAGAATTTCTACTGTTTGATTAAAAAGCAATCTAAAAATGTCAAAATAACTGTTCTTCCCACACCTCCAACTTTAAAAAATACCTCATTTATTTGGAACCTAGGTTTTCTTTCCTGTTTTTGGAAAAGAGAAAAATTCTAAAAATATAGCAAGCTGATGTCAGGGATTTGTTCAAGACAGCAATTTTCAGGTCGTGACATAAAGTCAATTCATAGCAATCTCATAATCTATAGTTGCTGGGTTTCATTCTTAATCACAAAAGAAAAATTAAACAATGTCTTAAAAAGTCGTAGGTTTTTTCAGTAGGTCTTTCTACTAGTGTTTGGTGTAAGAGGTCTTCTGACTCTGATTATTGAGATTTTTAGTAAAGCCAACACAGAACAAATGAAGAAAATAACCGACACTAGCCTTGACATCAACATGCGCTTCAATCATGGTCTGCCGGTTTTTTTTGATCATAGAGTACATTTTTTATAAGTAAGATCCATACCACAGAAGTTAGTCATGCAGTTTTTTTCCTCTGAACATCCTCAGTAATTCTCTTGGATTTTCTGAATGCAATTATCATCCTGCAGATCAGCAAGGCTTGTTTCAAAAACATGACCCTTGAGGCCATCAGGTCAATTTTGGTTTCTTGAGTTCTTGTGACTAGTGTTTTCCATAGTTCTCATAGCTCGTGCTTTCATGTCTTACCAATCTTTTTTAGAAAATAGATCAACCATTTTCTTCTTGGCTCCGTTTTTTCTGCCTTCCGTAAGGCTTTTGTTCTTGCCAGCCGCCATGGTGCTGCTCGCAGAGCCAAAAGGGTGTGTTTCCTTTAAAATTGATAAGATTCAGGTTAAGCATTTTTGGCAAGAATATTTTATAGGCAATATTGTCTCATTCTTTGTTGCTTTAACAGCTAAATACAATTCCACTGAATGGATGTATAATTGAAACAAGACTGTCAATGGATAAACATTTGGGTTGTTTTTCACCTTAAAATATCTTTAAGTAGAGTAATGCACTTTGGTAAAGAGAGGAGAATACTTAAAATTTGCTCATATTTTCATCTTCTTTGTTCAGGCCTGTTGAAGTGTTTAATATCTGTGTGTTTTCTTCGGTCCTAAAGCAGACCCAGAGAGTGAGCATTCACTTGTGTGAAAGACAACAGTTTAAGGTCAATGAAAATGTTTGAATCTCAGTGTGATTATTTAGGCTGTTAAAAGGATCATCACCAAAGAAGAAAGTGTTTTTGCATTGGCTCTGTTCTGAAGGCTTCTGTGAGAATATGCTTGCTCTGAAGCAGGGGGGTGTAGGTCAGTTTGTGGAAGACCTCTATGAAAAGTAGCTTCTTCATAAGATGATGTAGACCCTTTGCTAGCTGCTAGACCCTGGCACATCTTTCAGTACCCTTAGAATCATTAGATTGGGATTTCTTTATTAGATCTGACTAAGGGGCTTCCTTGGTGGCTCAGAGGTTAAAGTGTCTGCCTGGAAAGCAGGAGACCCAGGTTCAATCCCTGGGTTGGGAAGATTCCCTGGAGAAGGAAATGGCAACCCACTCCAGTACTCTAGCCTGGAGAATCCCATGGAGGGAGGAGCCTGGTAGGCTACAGTACACAGACTCGCAAAGAGTTGGACACGACTGAGCAACTTCATGACACAACAGTGATTCATGTTTGAACCCTTAATTGTAGGATTTTTTTTCATAAGTGGTCTGTTTTTTAGAAAACATATTTTTTAAAAATATCTTTTATATTAGATTATTTGCTTTTATACACTTTTTTTAACTTTTCAAGAACTCATAGTTTGCTTTTAATTATGAGAGAGGTATATATATATATATATATATTTTAAAAAATCACAAAATTACCTTCTTAATGGATAAACACTAAATCAGTTGCATTCCTTGGTCCTTGACTATGAAAATCTCATAACTACAGTTTAAAAAGATTTTAAACTTAAACATTAAACCAGTTGTAACAAATTGGAGGATTAGTTTACTTTCTTAAAAAAAATCATTTGTTGAGAGTTCTTCAAGGGAGGTGAACCCCTTGTCCAAGTCACCAAATTCTTCATGAACAGAATTGAAACTGAAAGGTAGTCCTTGGGGGAAATATTCTTATTTTAACTACCTCATTAAGAGAAGGCTGTTTCTCATAATTAGCCAGACCTAAGGACTCAGTATAGCATATTGTAAATTTTCATAAGAAATGCATTTCTTATATGTATGATAGTATATTTAGTTCTTTAGAATTCTGTAAGAACTGATAAATGGCCATTCAGTTCTATAAAATAGCTTTCATAGGAAGAACATAAAAAACATTTCTCAAGAAACTATAGGACTAAATTTAAAAAAATATATAGTTTAAGGCATCTAGCCTTTTTCTTTGATGAAGCTGCCAAATATTTATTTCAGTATACCATTTAAAAATATACCAGAAGGACAAACACCAATACAGTATACTAACGCATATATATGGAATTTAGAAAGATGGTAACGATAACCCTGTATACGAGACAGCAAAAGAGACACTGATGTATAGAACAGGCTTATGGACTCTGTGGGAGAGGGAGAGGGTGGTAAGATTTGGGAGAATGGCATTGAAACATGTGAAATGTCATGTATGAAACGAGATGCCAGTCCAGGTTCAATGAACGATGCTGGATGCTTGGGACTGGTGCACTGGGACGACCCAGAGGGATGGTATGGGGAGGGAGGAGGGAGGAGGGTTCAGGATGGATTTTCTTTTAAAAATTTAAAATAAATAA
>NW_011494961.1:7482319-7498944 GCF_000754665.1 Bison bison bison
TCATACAAAAAGGTTCACACCAAAAAAAAAATATATATATATATATATGAAATATGAATGCTAGACAGAAGATATAATCATTGTACATTTATAAAGTTCCATAGTTGCATGCTGTCTGACTAGTAGACTATAATGGGTTTGAAAATGAATAGATCAAGTTCTATTATTGTGTTTGCAGAGAGGTGGCCTGGACTGATGTGCTGATTCAACTCAAGTTCATTAAAATAACAGCACATATTGAGTTTAGAAAATACTCACATGCAAGTCATGGTGTAACATAATGATAATAAGATATATTAATTGGGCCAGAAAAACTAATATTGAACTGCAAGAAGTAGAATTGTTGCAGGAAAGGGGACCCCTTCCAGGGCCCTAAACTGGGCTCTTGTCTAACACTTGGAAATGAATTGTCCGAGGAGACACATGTGCTGACAAAGCAAGAGATTTTATTGGGAAACAGCACCCGGGTGGAGAGCAGTAGGGTAAGGGAACCCAGGAGAACTGATCTGCCATGTGGCTCGCAGTCTCGGGTTTTATGGTGATGGGATTAGTTTCTGGGTTGTCTTTGGCCAATCATTCTAATTTAGAGTCTTTCCTGGTGGCGCACGCATTGCCCAGCCAAGATGGATGCTAGCGAGAGGGATTCTGGAAAGTGGACGGACACGCGGTGTCTCCTTTTGACCTTTCCCGAACTCTTCCGGCTGGTGGTGGCTTATTAGTTCCGTATTCCTTACCAGGATCTCATGTCATAAAACAACTCACGCGAATGGTTACTAAAGGGCTTGGCCAGGGTGGGCGGTTTCAGTCAGTGTGCTTCCCCTAACAGAATCAGATACATGGAAATGATCTCAGTTCTATGAAAGACTTCCAAGGCATTGATATTTACTACTAAGTGAACTTTCTCTGTGAACTATGTGTTAATATTTTCAATAAAGACTCTTATTTGTTATTGAAGTGTAGGAAGCCAGATTTTCTTGGGACATTGTTCTGATATTTATTACAGGAAAAATCCAAATTAGTTGCTACAAACTTTGAGAAGAAATTCTCTTTCAAAACTGGAGAAATCAGTAAGATTTTCCTTCCTCCCTCTCTTGCCCCACTCCTGCCTCTTGTCTTTCAATCAGGCTAATTACTCGAAGCAACTGCTTATTTGAGGCTTTTTAGAAATTAGTATAAACGTGTGAATGATGACGGACTTTACACAGGGGTTTCCTGTCTGGTTGGTAAAATATATTTTCATGGAGAAAACAGAGGTGCTAATCCCACTGAAGTTTTCAATCATCCCTTTCAGAAGCACAGGCGGAAGGAGAAGGTGAAGAGGAACATACAAGGCTGCATTTGTAACTTGTGCCTGGGACAAGTAGGTAGCAGTTTTCCTGTGTGATGCACAGACAGAACCATGCATGTAGTATTTTGTTTAGTTTTGAAGGAAATACTGACAAATGAGAGCAGTTCTAGAGAGATGAAAGGCAATGAGGATGAAAGACATCAAAAAAATATATTTTTTAACATCTGAAATTTATCTTAAAGGAATAACAGCAGAAGAAAATAGGAACACTTAGCTTGAAAAAGACAAGAGCTAGAGATGGTAGTGATGTTAAGGAAGCAGGGTGGCTATTGTCAGATGTGTGGTGGACCATGTCTGCTTAGAACTGCAGAGCAGAACTTGGATCTGGGAAGAAGTTAACAGGGATAAATCTTGGTACCTACTCCACTCCCAACAACGTTCTTGTTTAAAAATGGCTTCCTTTCTAACACAACACTGTAAGTTAACTACATTTCAGTTTTTAAAAAGTGGCTTCCTTTTGCTGTGGTGGGCTGTCTATCATGGGGACACTTCAAGAATGACAGTGAAAATAGTTATTAATTGCCTACTATGTGTCAAGCACTGTCTTAGGTATATACAATAATATGACATAATCTTTATCTTTGTAAAGTGAAGGTGAAATTTGCTCAGTCATGTCCGACTCTTTGGGACCTCAGGGTCTATACAGTCCATGGATTTCTCCAGGCCAGAATATTAGAGTGAGTAGCTTTTCTCTTCTTCAGGGGATCTTCCCAACCCAGGGATTGAACCCAGGTCTCCTGCACTGCAGGTGGATTCTTTATCAGCTGAGCCACCAGGGAAGCCCAAGAATACTGGAGTGGGTAGCTTATCCCTTCTCCAGGGGATCTTCCTGACCCAGGAATTGAACCTGGATCTCCTGCTTTGTAGGAGGATTCTTTACCAGCTGAGCTACCAGGGAAGCCCCTTTATCCTTGAGGGCTTATCATCTAGTAAAAAGAGACACGTGTAATAAGCATAGTTAAATGTTATCAGTTCTGTGAGAGCAGTGTAAGCAGAGAAGAGTGAGCTAGGGAAGACTAGAGAAGATATTGTCTTTGAGGTTAACACTGGACAGTGTATGGGCCTTTGCCCAGAGGAGGGAGGCTGAGAGAGGACCCTCACATGGCTTCCTGTCAGAGGTTTTGTAGGAAGGCGTTTACCGCTTTGGCAGCAGGGTGGTGTGTAGACAAACCCCAGGGCCTGTTATAATTCTATAGCTCTACCAATGATTGCCTTCTAAAATAAAACTTTACAGAGAGAAACCTAACATTGCACTCTATTCTTCATTTTGCCTGAGGTTGAATGAAATTGTCATTTCTGGTAATATTTCTTATATAAAGCGACAGAATTATTACAACTCTTCAGGAAAATGCCTGTTGGCAGTAAAGAGCACTTGTTTCCAAGGGAAGACAGAGTCCCTTTCCAAATCCTCTTTTCTTCTCCCTCGGGCGCTTCTGCATATTCTGTAGTTGACTACATCCACTGTTTTCTATTCTGTGTGGCAGGATGTTACAAAGAGGGTCCCTCATATCTCTATCTTGCTTTGTGTCCAGACACACTAATCTTTTTGTTAGGTCGTGGTTGGTCACTTCAGCCTAAAACCCCATGAAACCTCTGGGGAAAAGTGGTCAGTGATGAACTTTTGTGACAGACAGACATCAGTTCAAAGCCTGTGCAGTGTTAGGGTTGACGGAAGCTGTAATGGTCCATGAGAAGAGGCTCACAGGGGGTCCTTTTTCAGGGCAAAAGGACAGATGGTTTTCTCTACTCGAGATCATACACAATGCACAATAGCTCCAGTACTTGCTCCTAACCATGTTACATGCCCGCCTTCTTCATGACGGGAACGGACACTTTTTATAGACCCAGCAGGGGGACATTTACTCGTTGCTGCTGTTCTTTTCAGCTGTTTTGTCGGTAGGCTAAGCCTGCCCTTTTGTAGAGGGACAAAAAGGGATTTAGTAAAACACTGGCTCCATAAAGAGGGTCATTGTGTATACATGTACCTTCCATGTAAAAACTAACGTATTTTAAACACAGTCAAAGGAAAGTTCAACAATCAATAACTCTGGGTCTCAATTATTTGTGGTAAAATATAGTCAATGGTTTTTATTGTGTTAATGCATGCTGAAAATTTTCATAGAGAAAGTTAATCATCTGTGTATTATATAAGATACACAGTATATTATTTCTAGACAATTTTAAGTATCATAACCACATGTACTATACCAAGCTACTTAAATATCTATTATACCAGTTTTAATTGCTGAATTTAGTCATAATTTTTCAGTTATACATAGAATATGGTTTTCCATTTATACTTTCAAGTGTCCTAAATACTTAATTTAGCTTTACAAAGAAAGAGATAGCTTTGTATATTTCTTTGAATTCTTAGATTATTTGTTTTAATAGACATTAATTGGAAAGATAATTTCTAGCATTTTTATGCGATTGCTTCTGTCCCTTAGGACTTGGCATATTTCCTACATATTCAACAATATTAATATAAAATATTAGATGAAAGAATTTTATATAAATTCACTAAATGATTAATTAATTTATTAAATAATTTCCAATTAATCTGTGGAAATGACTTCTCCCTCTGTAAACCAGTCTAAAGCTAAAAAGAATAATATCGGTTTAATTTATTAGAATCTTATTAAATTGTGTATTTTTCTTTTCATCTCTTTCTGTTATATCCAAAATTGGAAATTTGAGATGAAAATAATCTTTACACAGAAAATTAAGGTGTTTTTAAATTAAAGAACCAGAAAAGCAGATTTTGAATTGAGTTTTGATTGTCAACTTTTTTTCAAATTGAAAAAATAAAACATCTGATTGATAGGAAAATAAAATATACTTTGACAGATTGGAGATTGTGTAATATAAATACAAAGGAGCATCGCATGATACATGACTGATTTCTAAGGAGAGTGGTACTGATTGTATGTGCTATCAGGAGGAAAGAGGATTTGCGTCTGTGTGTCCGGTAATCCTGTGTTTCACCGTGTAAAGGAGAAATGTCCTTTAAAAATTCTTTGTTTTTATACTCATTTGATCTCTACAGCAACCTGGACAGCAGGTATGACACGCATTATTATCACAATTTGCACAGAAGAAAACCAAGACCCACAGGTAATGCCACACTTGTCCAAGTTGGAGGTGTCAACCTTTTCTTTTTCTGATTGCTAGGATGGGTCTTCTGCTTAAGCACAGAGTAATAATTTCCTTAAAATAGGATTGCTGACACACCGAGACAGGTGGCCATTAGTACCTTTGATGCTATTAGAAACCATTGGGTCAAACATAATTGCTTTCAATCAACTAATTACATCTATTCAGAAGTAATAATCATATGAAAACACATTATTTTGAGAACTTGGTGTATTATTATCTTCTGGCAAGTAAGAAATGCAAAAGTTACATTCATTTTCTGTATATTAATGATTTTTAAGCAGCCCAATTTGCTGATGTAGTTCAGTGCCAATTTGGTTCTTCCATAAGACTATATAAGATTCTATGTGGTACTTGGCAAATTTGAGGTAAATTTGAAATTTCAATTATTAGCATTTAGTTCAATAAAAATCTGGGGATATATTTCTTACACAATCAACTCATGCTTTTTAAAAATCTCATTACTTTTTGTTGGAAGACTTAGTCTTCCAATTTGGTGACTTAGTGACTTCCAAAGTACTGACTTAGTAATTCAGACAATTATAATAATCTTTCTTTTTGTATTAATTGAGACTCTGGTGAGATTGGAGTATTTTGCTGAGCTGGGTGGGGTTACAAAGGAAGCAATCCAATGTGTGGCATCTAATGTCTCTTGATCTTCTCTGTCTGGAACTTAGTTCAGATATTACCCAATCCCTTACATCTCTACCTCTGGTGGTTCTTCAAAAGGCCGTCTGAGGACATTTCTAAAATGCAAGTCTTATGTCATGCTTAAATATCTCCATTCACTCACCATGCTTTTAAAATAATTTTACTTTATTTATTTTTGGTTGTGCTAGGCCTTCATTGCTGCTCTGATATTTTTCTCTAGTTTCAGTGAGTGGGAAGGCCACGCTCTTTTTTTGGAGCACAGGCTCTTGGGCGCATGGACTTCAGTAGCTGCCACTCCCAGGCTCTAGAGCACAGACTCAATAGCTGTGGCACACGGTCTTAGTTGCTCCAAGGCCTTGGGATCTTCTCAGGTCAGGGATTGCACCCGTGTCTCCAGCACTGGCACATGGACTCTTTACCACTGAGCCACCAGGAGAGCCCTCCCCATTGCTTTTAGGATGAAGCCCACTTGACACCGTGCTTATAGTCTTCATTCCCTCAGATATGCTGGTTTCTACTTTGTGTCTTTGCTTTCTTATTTTTGCCTGCAGTGTTCTCTATTAATCTCTGCCTGCTTATGCTTCAAAACCTGCTCAAATGTCAATCCAGGTGACATGCCTCCCCCCAAGTCTTCCAGGCATAGTTAGAACCTCTATTGAGGATTTCGATAGATTGCTCTCATAGGAATACTTCTTCACATCTCAGTTATTTATTTGGGGGCCTGTCTACCCTACACAGTGCATCTCTCATAGTGTATACTCAGTGAGCATTTGCTGGAGAATCTCTTTCAAAGAGCTTTATGAAGAGTTGGGTAACACAACTATCAATGAACTCAGGTTACAAAAAAGATTTTTTGGCTAATCGTAGATAATGCTGTCATGATTACCTTAGTTTCTATATCCTTTAAATTATGGAGTTGGATTAAATTATTTCCAAAGTATATACTTGCTTAAAATTTGGCCATTTAAGGAGAGGAAACTCCAGTACTTTGGCTACCTCATGCAGTTGACTCATTGGAAAAGACTCTGATGCTGGGAGGGATTGGGGGCAGGAGGAGAAGGGGACGACAGAGGATGAGATGGCTGGATGGCATCACTGACTCGATGGACGTGAGTCTGAGTGAACTCCAGGAGTTGGTGATGGACAGGGAGGCCTGGCATGCTGCAATTCATGGGGTTGCAAAGAATTGGACACGACTGAGCCACTGAACTGAATTGAACTGAAGGAGAGTAACAATGTGATATATTTTAATAATGACATGTAGGAAGTGGTGTTTCATTTGCACACTGTTCCACACATTAAAGAAAAACTTCAGCCCCCTCCATGATTTCACTGTGATACAATTGGAAAGAGGCTTCTTGATTCTTAACCCAACTTTTCAAAAATTTACAAAAATGCCCTGCATGCTAAGTGAAGACTTTCAGAGAAAAAGTCTTTACAATGAAAACATTGGTGGAATTTTGGAAGGATTTAGTTTCCCTCCCCCCACCCCTGCTGATTCTTTGAAAAAGTTTAGCATGAACACTATAAAAATTATATGCTTTCTCCCCAGGTTCTAAGTCACATCTTAAAATTTGAAGTAAAAAGGAACTCATCAGTATGAAAAATAACTATGGTGTCCAGGGTTGAAGTTTTTTACATAAAGAATTCCCTGGAAAGGTGCTGGTCAAATTTCTCTTTTGCACAGTTCATAGCATGTAACTGGTATTCAATAATATTTAATATAATGAATTACAGAGTCTTTGAAAATTTAGGCCTCTAAAGACCAAATCCAAGATGGTAGATGGGATTTTCACATGACTGTGAAGACAGGGTAGAAGTTGACATAGTTGGCCTCCTGGGGGTGTTTCATCACACGAATGAAGGAGCTATATTCACTTAATTTATTTTAGCGAAAGAAAGACTATTCTCTTTAATAGCCACTTATTTAAGGCCAAAGGGTAAAGAAGGCCAGAGGAAGTGATGTCAATTTCAGTTAGGTTCTATTTTATAGAATGTAGTGCACTATAAAATTTGGCATTTTCTCTCCCAGCTTTTTTTAACAGCCAGCATTATTTTATTTGCCTTCATTAAATTTACATTTTAGCTTCTGCTCTTCTATGTTGTTAGGAATTTTGCATTTAAGTGTTTTTGAGTAAAAATAATAAATGGAAAAGAAAATGGCACTATATTCTAAATTAATGCAAACAAGAAAGTTGATTATTTTTCACGGAGGCAGCAGTGGTGTAGCCAGTGAGTGAACGTAGGCTTTGGAACCAGATAGAACTGGCTCTGATGCTCAAACTTACCAACTGTTTGACCTTGGGCACATGACTGAAATCCATCCAGCCTCAGTTTTCTCATTCATAAAATAGAAATGCTAACATCCATTAAGAATTAGGAACAAAGTATAGTAGGCATCTAGCATCATGCTGTCACACAGGAAGGTGTTAAATAAATGGAATAGAATAATTTTGGTGGCTAAGTCGTAGAAGCCTCTGGTCTTTAAATTCTAGTTTTTATTGAAAGAATTACATTCCATAAAATTTTCAGCGCCTAACACTTAGCCTGACACATGGCAGAGTCTCGGTAAATATTTACCAAGTAAATGAACTAGTGTAATTTTGTGCAAGAAGGGCCTGCTCACGTAAACCATTGGTGTTGTGTAGTATAAATAGTAAACAGGGAAAACTAAGAAAAAGGTCAAGAGTGGAGTGTGTGTGTGTGTGTGCTCAGTCATGTTCAACTCTTTGGATACTCCATGGACTGTACCTGTGGAATTTTCCAGGCAGAATACTGGAGCTAGTTGCTATTTCCTATGCCAGGGGATCTTTCCAACCCAGGGACTGAACCCGTGTCTCCTGCATTGGCACATGGATTCTTTACCACTGCACCAACTGGGAAGAGTTGGAGAAGTAGCTCTAAATGCCTGAGTGTCATGAAGCAGGCTAGACTGCATCCTCTGGGGGAAGGTTCCAGGAGAGGGTCCTCCCCCTTAATTCTCTACAGATTTATGTGGATGGTGAAGGGGCAACATGGTGAGTCACCATGAAGGAGGGAACCAAGAGGAGGCGGTCTCCTTAACAAGGGGTGCCGTCAGGTCTCAGAGACTGGGTACCTTCTGTTAAGCCAACTCATGCTCTGAGGCCAGCCTTGTGCTGAGGCCTGGATGTATGGATTTGCCCTCCTGAGCAGTGGAAGTAGTCCCATTTAGCAAATCCCTTTTCTGGTTCATACATACTAGGTTATCATGACTGACTTTTAATCTTTTTCTGTTCCATAAACTTAAACAGTATTAAATTTGTGCATGTCTTTGGCTCCACTTATTTCATTTCAGAATAGTTTATTTTTGAAGGAGTTACCCAGGTTCATTGTATAAGAATATAAAGATAAAAGAAGTATTTTTTCCCTAAAAATCTGCTCTTTTCTCCAGAAGACATCACAGTAGCCTATTTCTTGCATAATCTTTCCAGAGGTGGCTTATGCATGCAAGTATTCCTTCATGGCTCAGACGGTAAAGAATCTGCCTGCAGTGTAGGAGACCCAGGTTCGATCCCTGGCTCAGGAAGATTCCCTGGAGAAGGGAATGGCTACCTACTCCAGCATTCTTGCCTGGAGAATTCCATGGACAGAGGAGCCTTCTAGGCTACATCCATGGGGTTGTAAAGAGTCAGATACGACTGAGCGACTGTCACTGTCACCTTTTTGGTTCATGTATGTTCCATATGCTTTATTAGGACAGTAGTCACCACTTAGGACCTCACAACAGCAGTAGTTTGCAACATAAAGTATATACGAACCTTGTGATTAAATGTGCATAAGTACCTACCCTAATTGTAACAGTTTCTTGAAAAGAAAAAACAATGGGAAAAAAGTTCAAATAGCTGCAGATAGACATCCTTTGGTCACTCCAGTCTCTTCATGCATATGCTATTACCTGTGGTGAAAATAATTGAGCTTTGTTCAAACAGTGTTGTGTTTGTAATACACTGCAGATATTCACACCTTTTAAAAAATGTTTAAAGGTGAATTTCCGTCAGTGTGATGATTTACTTATAGTCCAAATTTTATGGTAACTTAAATTCGGCATTTTAAAGTTTTAGATTTCTTTCTCCCAGATAATCTCTCTTACAATTTTTCCATACTAACAAAATAATCTTGATGAATGGGTGTCATAAATAGACAATATGAGCTAAATCCAAACCTCAGATAAAGTCTAATTTGATTAAAGGTCTTTTGGGTAGTTTTGTACTGTGTTATTCATAAAGGACATATACAAAGCTGTACTGACTAAATTAAAAAAAAAATATGAAGTGTGAAATTTTTTTGTTTGACTATTATGCTGAAAACTGACAATGGAGTTTTGTTTAACTTGATCAGGGACATTGAATATTTTTAAAAAGTTGGCTTATTTCCTAGTTTCTTTTGATTTTTTTTTTTTTCATTTTTAGATCCTTATAAATACAATTGAATAGTAAAGAACATTTAATGTTTTGAATGTGAAAAGAACTTTTGTGTGTTTGGAAAACTTTTATTCAAATAATGGGTAAATATGGGATTTAAGCAGATGTATTACGCTCTCTTATTTTGTCAGTCATAGGAATGAGAGCTTGGGCTTGTATTTGCTACCAGTAGGGCTAGATAAATGGAGGTTTCTGATAGTGTATTTGGAAAGGTGACTAAAAGGACAGTTTTTACAAACCCATCAAAAACTCTGTAGATGTTTCCCACTGATTTTAAGAGCTGTAGCTCAGCATTTGGGTTCATTAGCTTTTCCATCATGTGATTTAGGATGATCTCAGATTCAAGTGATGTAGTTTAATCTAATTAAGACATAATGCAGAATAAGCTTGAAATACAATAGTGAAGGCTCTCAAAGAACTCCCAAAAGGCTGACACAATGAAAGTCCTGGGTTCAGTTTATAACCAAAATTACTACTTGTTTTTCACTTGAACAAACATGCAATTCAACTGTACAGAAAAAGATTTGTGTCTATATTTTTATGTCACTTTTCCTGTGGCTGAGAATAATCTTTACCCTGTCTTCTACAGTGAATACTCATTTATTTGTCTTTTTTTCCGCCTCAGAGAATACCTCTTTTGGGGAGGGGGGGGCACACCGCTGGGCCCACGGCAATGAAAGCACCAAGTTCTAACCACTGGACTGCAAGGGAATTCCCAAAAATATGTAACTAAAAGTTGGTATTTACTAGTAAATGGGTGTAAACATTATGTACTGAGGAGGTCGTGCTGACTGGTCAGGAGGCACCCATTTAGTTTTGAAGGTTCGCCCTAGATTATTAACATATTCTTTCCTGGCTTCTTTATCTCGACAAACCTAGTGCCAACAATGAAAGCAATCTATAAAGTATATTTTGAGGTGAATGGGGAGTTTTTAGGATATTGGATGTTATGCTTAAAGCATAAACTCGGTTATTAGCATTCTTTCTTTGATATATCCCATTTTTATGCATGTTTCTGAAGGTCATTTATCTTTGCCTCTTTATTTCTAGGGAATAAGAGTAGCTTCCTTAGCTGCTCTTCCATAGCCTTCCAGAAAATAATAAAAGTATTAGCTGATACGCTTTATACCAAGTATCAAGCATTAAGTATTTTTCACATATCTCAGTTAATCCTTACAATAACCTATTAGCCCAATTTTGTAGATGGGATAAATGAGCCCCCCAGGAGGCTAAATAACTTTCACGTATCAGGTACTTTTTAAAATGGAGGTTCAGTTCAGTTCAGTCACTCAGTCTTATCCAACTCTGCAACCCCATGGACTGCAGCATGCCAGGCTTCCCTGTCCAACTCCCGGAGCTTAGTTCTTAGTTATTATGGAGTCCAAGCTTATACTTCTTAACTATTATACCTATTGGGAGCTTCCCCAGTGGCTCAGCAGTAAAGAATCCACCTGCAGTGCAGGAGCCACAGGAGACATGGGTTCAGTCCCTGTATTGGGAAGATCGCCTGAAGGAGGGCATGGCAAACCACTCCAGTATTCTTGCCTGGAGAATCCCATGGACAGAGAAGCCTGGTGGGCTACAGTCCATAGGGTTGCAAAGAGTTGGACGTGACTGAAGTGACTCAACAGGCAAGCATGTATACTTATTACCATAAGAGACTATTAAAAAAAGAAAACTTTAGCAAAGTAAATATTTGGAGGTACTGTTAGTAGCAGGAAGGATGCATAGGGAATAAAAGAGCACCTGGGAGAAGAGGACTGTTGAAAAGAATTATGTTAATATGTTGTTGTTTAGTTGCTCAGTTGTGTCCAGCTCTTTGTGACCCCATGAATCGCAGCATGCCAGGCCTCTCTGTCCCTCACCATCTCCCGGAGTTTGCTCAAACGCCTGTCCATTGAGTTGGTGATGCCATCCAACCATCTCATCCTCTGTCGTCCCCTTCTCCTCCTGCCTTCAGTCTTTCCCAGCATCAGGGTCTTTTCCAATGAGTCAGCTCTTCACATCAGGCGGTCAAAGTATTGGAGTTTCAGCTTCACCATCAGTCCTTCCAATGAATATTCAGGAATTTCCTTTAGGATGGACTGGTTGGATCTCCTTGCAGTCCAAGGGACTCTCAAGAGTCTTCTCCAGCATGAGTCTCCGTCTTATGTTAATGTGAAAGGACTGCAGAAAAAGGGCTGTATTCACTGAAATGGCTCCTGTGTAGTTTCTGTGCTTTGAAAACGAGTATACCAGTAAAATTCGATACATCATGTAATGCTTTAATTTTTTTAGGTTGATTTTCTGAGTGTTTATCTTCTTAATGTTGCCTGTTTTTAATAGCCATTTAGTATGCAGATTATCAGAAAAAGCAGATCAGTTATTCTGAAAGTGAAATTTTAAAAAGTCTGGTGGTGTATAGCATGGGGCCACAACAATGGCTGTATTGGAGAATAATCCTGACATTCATTCGTATTCTGCTGTTATATCTTTAATTCCTTGTGTAGTTCAAATGATTTATAGTATATACTATTATTACATCAAAAAAATGCATGTTAAAATAGGTATCTATTGCCTTAATTATGTCATCTTAGTGAAAACATATTAAAATATCACTGTTAATTGATAAAAAATACCAAAGAGAAAGCATACTTTATTTAAAGAAAGTGGTGCTGTTTAAACTGCTCCTTCGACTTTCAGCTAGTGTTTTTTGCAGATATGATCTTTAGTCCAAAGTTTTAGCCCATGCTGAATATTTTTCAATGTCTCAGTTCTCAAATTTTAATAGATAGGTTAATTGATTTGAATAAGAGAGTTGAACCGACATAGCTCATGATTTGCCCTGAAAACCTGAGGATTTTCTAATTAAATACTGGATGATCAGTCAGTGCTGCTCAGCTTACTAAATCATGAATTTTTCCATCTTAGTGACATGGTTAAAATTGGAAATGTCAAAAATGCCTGAACAAGAGTGTGATTCATGGACTTGAGCCTGGACTTGTTTTCAATTTTCTTTATTAAAAAAAGACATTATAAGTAGATTAACTAGAAATTATAGTGTACCTATTAACCTGTCTTTTAGCAAGACTGTGTTTCTAAGTTAGAAAACATTTACTTCCTTCAACAAAAGTGGTGTTAGTCTCTTTAAAATATAATACAATTAATTAATTTCTCAACATCAGAGGCGAAAACCATGTGTTGTTGAATTTCATTTGAAATCTCCTTAGAGAGACTTGATCAGCCTGATCTCTGGTTGGGCAGCTCAAAACTCAAAGCAGATTGAACTGAATTTATTATTCCCTAATAAATAATAAATAAATACAAATCAACTTTGCTCCTCCCTTTGCACCTTTCTCAGTGAATGGTGCTCATTGTCCAAACCAACCTCTTGAGAACTATTCTTGACTTTGTAATTTTTCATTCACTGGGTCATGTCTGTCCTCCCAGATGTCTCAGATCTGTCTGTTCTTCTCTGCTGCTTCTGCTGCAACTCTCGTCCTGCCCACCCATATCTTTCCTTGGGTGATGGTAACAGCCTGATTTCCCCTACTTCGTTATTGCTTTCTTCCAGTCTGTTTTCCACACTGTAGCCAGAGTGGTCTTTCTGAAGTGGAGTCTGGTGACTCTGGAAACAAGTCCAAATATCTGAACAGCGCAGACCTCTACTGGAGCTGCATCCGCCTTCCACCCTCATCTCGGGCCCTTCTGGCTGTCCTTGAGCCACATAGCACTCTCTTCTGCTCTCCCATGCTGTGTGCTCCTTTGCAACCTCTGAACCTCTACCCATGACGTCACAGGAGACTCTTGGTCTCCCTCAGCCTTCAACTCCTGCTTAAACCTTCTTCTCTTCCTGGAGCTTAAGTTCTCCTGCTTATGTTCTTTTGTCTGGATTCCATAGAATGCAGTCCTTAAAAATTTTTTCTGTACTTGTAATCCTTTTTTATAATATGTTAAGATGGTTTGATTCTAAAGTACATGTAGGAAGGAACTTTTTCCCCCCAGCGTTGTGTGCCCAAAGTTCAAGAGTTTCTCATAGCCCATGGAGAACACTTAGCAGATGTTTATTTAATGTATGAATGATTCAGGTATGCCTTTTTTGGGGGGCGGGCGAGTGGTAGAGTGTAGTAGCTCTTGGGCTTCCCTGATAGCTCAGCTGGTAAAGAATCCACCTGCAATGCAGGAGACCTGGGTTTAATTCCTGGGTCAGGAAGATCCCCCAAAGAAAGGATAGGCTACACTCCAGTATTCTTGGACTTCCCTGGTGGCTTAGACAGTAAAGGCTCCGCCTGCAAGGTGGGAGACCTAGGTTTGATCTCTGGGTTGGGAAGATCCCCTGGAGGAGGGCATGGCAACCCACTCCAGTATTCTTGCCTGGAGAATCCTCATGGACAGAGGAGCTCGGTCCATGGGGTCACAAAGAATCGACAGGACTGAGCGACTAAGCACAGCACAGCACGTAGTAGCTTTTTCATTACTATGCAAAGTACATTCTCAAGGTACCACGAAAGAAGAACATTTAGAAAATGTAAGTGGGAGAACACACATGGCTCAGTGACAGAAAATGAGGCAGGAATATAGTATAAAATTCCAGAGGCAGAGAGGACTTTGTTTTAAACAATGTTCAGATTATTAATCTATCCATCAACCTTATAACAATTTCCGTTGAAACAGAGTCTGTAGCTGGATTGTAGGAACCAAAAAACCTCAAATTAGACATGTCTTTCTAATATCTAAACTAATTTCTTTTGCTGTAATATAAACTCATTTCTTATCTTTGGTGAAATTAAGAGCTTTATACACCTACTTAGGTTACTACCACGTTTTTCTGTTTTCCTCCAATATATGAGGTTTCTTTTTCCCTGTTTCTTTCATATTGTATCTTATTTTCTAATCTTTTAATTATTCTTATTGCTAGTACTTTTTAAAATTTATTTTTTTTTAATTGAAGGACAATTGCTTTACAGAATTGTGTTGGTTTCTGCCAAACATCAACATGAATCAGCCATAGGTGTACATATGTCCCCTCGCTCCTGAACCTCCCTCCCACTTATTGCCAGTATTTGAACCTGAGTATGCCATCCTTTCGGAGAAGGCAATGGCAACTCAGTCCAGTACTCTTGCCTGGAAAATCCCATGGACGAAGGAGCCAGGAAGGCTGCAGTCCATGGGGTCGCACAGAGTTGGACACGACTGAAGCGACTTAGCAGCAGCAGCAGCAGCAGCATGCCATCCTTTATGTCATAAACCAGAGTCATCAAAACTGGTTAGTAATGAATACAGTGAAAAGATTACTACTTTTAAGGCTGATTATTGTGTTCTTTTGAAATATGTCTCTAGCAAATCTCTGCCTGATATATTGTAAAGGATTTCATAATTTGTGACTAAAAAAAGTATTGCCCTTAATCTGAAAGATTTTGATGGACAAATTGCCCCAAAATCATTCCTTCTAATAAAATGCTACTGTGCATAAAGAACTTAAAAATAAATATATCTTTCTCAGCATTTTTTCCAGATTGAGCTTAATTATGACCCTTTTGACAAATAAATGCTGAAGGCAGGAATATGCACTTTGCAAATTGGATGACACTTTTAAAAAAAGAAGCTTTTGCTAATGAACTAAGAATGGCTCTGTCTGGCCCACTGTGGTTTAGATATATAGAATGATGCTGTATTATATGCTATAATTTTTTTAATCGGTTATGGCTAGGATGGGGGAGTTTTAGAGCTTGCATTACACTATGCTTTTAAGAGTAGAGTAGGTAAATGTATGGGAAAATGGGAGAAGTGCTCTGAAAATGTACAGGCCAGAAATCCAGATCAGGCTGACCTTCACCTTACAGGAATCAAAAGTTCCTTGTTATGAGAAAACAAAAGGGAAATAATATAGGCCAAGGACATTTAAAATTACTGTATTTTAAAATATAAAATAAAATGACTGTACATTAAAATAAAATAGTATTACTACATCAATGATTTGCTATAAGAGCACCTTGAGAGATGCTTCAGAGATGCTCAAGTGGGCAAAGTCACCTGTTAGAGGAGAACACTGTTAATTTCTTTATACGTAAAAGCTGATTCCATTCAAGGAGTATTTACTTAGCATTTGTAATATGTCTAGCACTAAACTGTATACTGTGAGGAGCAATATTTTAAAAATTTGTTTTCTTGTGATGAGAACTTTTAAGATCTATTCTCTTAGCAACTTTCAAATATATAGTATAGTACTGTTAACTCTTCTCAGATAGCTCAATGGTAAAGAATCTACCTGCAATGCAGGAGATGCAGGTTCAATCCTTAGGTCAAAAAGATCCTCTGGAGGAGGAAATGGCAACCCACTCCAGTATTCTTGCCTGGGGAATCCCATGGACAGAAGAGCCTGGTGGAGTATAGTCCATGGGGTTGCAAAGAGTTGGATATGACTGAGCTTGTATGCATGCTCAATGGTTAAATCACATATGATCCTCAGATCCTGTATACTTCAATGAACACTGCTTATTTTCCCCTTTCCCACCTCCTGCATGAAGCACTTCTGACAGATCCTAGCTGTGTGATTTCTTCCTCAGACTTTGCTGTGGTGTTAACATATTGACCTCTGATGTAGCCTCGAATAATTTATCTTCTTGCATTGTTTATTTCATGTCATTGTATCTCAGTTATGAACTAAATTAAACAGTCTTGGGAGGAACCCCATGTCTTGAACAATGGTATCAGATCAGATCAGATCAGTCGCTCAGTCGTGTCCAACTCTTTGCGACCCCATGAATCGCAGCACGCCAGGCCTCCCTGTCCATCACCAACTCCCGGAGTTCACTCAGACTCACGTCCATCGAGTCAGTGATGCCATCCAGCCATCTTATCCTCTGTCGTCCCCTTCTCCTCCTGCCCCCAATCCCTCCCAGCATCAGAGTCTTTTCCGATGAGTCAACTCTTCGCGTGAGGTGGCCAAAGTACTGGAGTTTCAGCTTTAGCATCATTCCTTCCAAAGAAATCCCAGGGCTGATCTCCTTCAGAATGGACTGGTTGGATCTCCTTGCAGTCCAAGGGACTCT
>NW_011494961.1:7499044-7501152 GCF_000754665.1 Bison bison bison
GGTTGACTAGGGTTATATTGGGGAATAGGTTATATATTTATTTATTTTTTTCAACTCTTTAAATTTTAATTTTTTTTCCAGTTTTATTGAGATGTAATTGACATATGAGTTTAAGATGTGTAGTGCTCCCATTAGGGAGCAGTTAAATTTAAAATGCCTATGGGTAATGGAAAAGACTATCAGGATGAATGTTGTGTGCTTAGTAGAAAACCATTTTGATTTCTATACCAAAGAGTAATATGGTCAGACAGTCTTTTAGGGAGATTAAGCTCAGAAGTGTAAATGACACAGACTGGAAGGCAGGAGACCAAGCTGCTGCAGTTTTCAGCTGTGAAACTATAAGGGCCTGAGACTGGAAGGGAGCAGGAAGAATGGGAAAGAAGTGCCAGAAAGGAGGATTCAACTGGGCTTTGTTACTGCTTGGTAAGGGAGACCGAGGTGTCAGTGATGACTTGCAGCTGTTTGACTTCGGCTAATGGTGATCTCATTAGGAGGTGGTCTGTCTTCGCCTTTAATCACCTTCCGAATACTTAACATTTCAACTAACCTTCTTTTGAAATTCTTTTTCCTTCTTTCTGCTGGTGATGATTGTTAAATCTTGGTTTTCATCTTACCTAATTCCTCCTTCAGAGTTTTTTCCTGTAGTGCAAAGTCTTCAAAGCCTCAATCTGAAACATTTCTTTTACTTTCACATGCCCACTTCATGATAGAATGTGTATGCTGTCCAGTTAACCTTTAATCCAGGGGCAGTGTGGCCTCATGGAAAGAGGAAGCCCTGGGCCTGAGTCCCAGCCACACATTAGTAGCTGTGGAATAACAATGCCTTTGATCTTAATTCGCTCATTTATAAATGGGAACGATACCTGCCTTATGCAGCTATTATGAGTACTAAATGAATCCAGGGAAAAAGCTCCAAACACACTAGTTCCTTACCAAATTTTATTTGCTCCTTAAAAGAATTTTTTTTTTTTTAGATTTTTTGGCTCTGGGCATGTGGGATCTTAGTTCCCCAACCAGGAATGGAACGCGCACTCCCTGCATTAGAAGCGCAGAGTCTTAACCACTGGACCACAAGGGATGTCCTCTTCTATTTGCTCCTTTTGTTCCCCTTACTCCTCTTCAAATATTTTCCTTCAGTTCAAGTTTCCCTGATGGAGGCTCTCCCTACCTTTGGAGGAATAGCTGTGATTTTCTTTTGCTTGCCAGATGTTAAGCTATACATTATCATCATTCATGGATTAATAGCACAGTGATTGTCTTTCTGTTTTAAACATGGAATGAGTTAATACTCTAAAAAAAATATAAGATATGAACTACAAAGAGGTGGAATCGTAAACTGGTTTTATGTGAAATTACATTTCAGACTATGGGTGAAAATTTATCTTCAGATCGGCTTAAGTGCAGTCTGAAAACAAGCTGTGGGAACATGATATGTGAAATATAGAAATTTCCACAGCTCTGATGTATCTAGAAATTTTATTTATACAGATGTTATGAATGATACAATGATTGATCTTTTATATAGCAGTTAGAATGGGGATTTCATTTGATTGAAAATGCTGTTGTGAAGAGTATGGATCTCAGTATGGATCTCAGTATGGATCTATGACGCACATAGATTAATAGGAAGCACTATCTTTGCAGATGGGTGAGACAATAATATTTGCTACTGGGAAACCAGTCAGTGAGTTCAACTTACATGAGTGCTTAGTCACTTCAGTCTTTAGTTGTTTCCATCTCTTTGCGACCCTATGGACTGTATCCCACCAGGCTTCTCTGTCCATGGGATTCTCCAGGCAAGAGTACTGGAGTGGGTTTCCATGCCATCTTCCAGGGGATTTTTCAACTCAGGGATCGAACCTGCATCTTCTGCATAGCAGGCGAATTCTCTGCTATTGAGCCACTGGGGAAGCCCTGAGATCAAATTAGGTAAGTTCTTATTAAGGATTTGAAAATGACCCACAAGCGACTCTTTTCTGAATCAGTTAACTTTTTGAACTCTAATTGTCCGTCTAGTCAAAGCTATGGTTTTTCCAATAGTCATGTATGGATGTGAGAATTGGACCATAAAGAAAGCTGAGTGCCAAAGAATTGATGCTTTTGAACTG
>NW_011494961.1:7501252-7501972 GCF_000754665.1 Bison bison bison
GGACTGGTTGGATCTCCTTGCAGTCCAAGGGACTCTCAAGAGTCTTCTCCAACACCAGAGTTCAAAAGCCTCAATAGTAATGCATAATAAACATGAAATGACGTTGGCTTTGAGGAGTGTTCTTTTTTACTTTAAGAAGTTAAACATACGTTGAAATACTATACTTTGGAATAAGGCTGCTAAACATTTTTATGGTTTTTATTACCTCCTAGTCTTCATAGGAAATCTCCCTTGGTTGCTTTATTTTTAAAATGATAATAATTTTAACAATAGTTTGTATCATTATTTATGGATTTACAGATTACATTTATATTGTGGTGTTGTATAATATTTGACTGTAAAGGTAGTAAAAGCAATAATTTAAAATGATAATAATGATTGTTAATGTTTATTGAGCACTTATTGAGCAGTATAGCCACTGTTTCAAGTGTTTTATATGCATCAAATTCATTTTATTCTCAAAATAATTATGAGGCTGCTGCTGCTGCTGCTAAGTTGCTTCAGTTGTGTCCGACTCTGTGCGACCCCATAGACGGCAGCCCACCAGGCTCCCCCGTCCGTGGGATTCACCAGGCAAGAACACTGGAGTGGGTTGCCATTTAATTATGAGGCAAGTATTATTTATTCCTATTTCATTGATGATAAACTGAGGCACAAATAGACTTGCGCTAAGTCCAATGGCTAGTATAATGGTCACAGAGCTCATAAGGTTGACTAGGG
>NW_011494961.1:7502072-7524736 GCF_000754665.1 Bison bison bison
GCAAGGAGATCCAACCAGTCCATCCTAAAAGAAATCAGTCCTGAATATTCACTGGAAGGACTGATGCTGAAGCTGAAAGTCCAATACTTTGGCCACCTGATGTGAAGAACTGACTGATTGGAAAAGACCTTGATGCTGGGAAACATTGAAGGCCAGGGGAGAAGGAGACAACAGAGGATGAGATGGTTGGATGGCATCACTGATTCAATGGACATGAGCTTGAGTAAACTCCAGGGGCTGGTAATGGACAGGGAGGCCTGGCGTGCTGCAGTCCATGGGCTTGCAAAGAGTCGGACACGACTGACTGAACTGAACTAAACTGATCTCAAGGGTAAAATATTAAAAATAATCTCAGAACATAGAGTGTGAAGAGGTTTTAGGTATGATCTAGTATACACCCATTGTTTTAGAGAGGCAGAAACTGAGGTTTAGAGATTGGAACTTGGCTAGGATGCCCAATAATGACAGTGGTAAGTCAGAGGTCAAACTTAAGTCTCTTAATTCCCAGTATTCTTGCCACTCTACCACAAAAGCCCCATAAGCATGAACAGTATTTCAACCAAACACTGGTCTAGAAATGAGGCTTCTGAGAAATTGAAAAAAATTGGGGGAGTATTTATAGACTTCTGAGATCACAAAAATTCAGCTATCCTCAAATATTCACATGAGATGGATGCTTCAGGAATATCCATCACTCTGGTACCTTGTGCCTTGACATCCACTGGAGGACCTGCACTCCAGTTTGAGAGGATGCCTCAAAAGCCGCTTATGGTCAGGATAGTTGCAGTTGTACACATTCACCCAAGGTGAATTTGATATGCAAAAATTAATTTATTAATAACTGTTACACATTTTCTGAATGAGAAAAGAACTCTTACAGTTTAGCTGTTGATCAAATTTGATTTTTTTTTTTAATTATTAGAAATATAGTACCAGAAGGCTGGAGAAGGAAATGGCAACCCACTCCAGTATTCTTGCCTGGAAAATCCCATGGACGGAGAAGCCTGGCGGGCTACAGTCCATGGGGTCGCAAAGAGTCGGACACGAGAGCGACTTGACTTTGACTTTACTTTACCAGAAGGCCACTTTAAAACAATGTGGTAAACTCTTGCATTCCTGCTTAAGTTAGATCAATACCAACAACCATACATACACCAACACACACATGCACACACACACACATGCACACACACACACACATAGGACAGTTCAGTTTTGCCACTCAGTCGTGTCCGACTCTTAGAGACCCAATGGACTGCAGCACGCCAGACTTCCCTGTCCATCACCAACTCCCAGAGCTTGCTCAAACTCATGTCCATCGAGTTGGTGATACCATCCAACGATCTCACACGCTGTCGTCCCCTTCTCCTCCCACCTTCAATCTTTCCCAGCATCAGGGTGTTTTCCAAGGAGTTAGTTCTTTGCCTCAGGTGGCCAAAGTATTGGAGTTTCAGCATCAGTCCTTCCAGTGAACGCAGGACTGATCTCCTTCAGAATGGACTGGTTGGATCTCCTTGCAGTCCAAGGGACTCTCAACAGTCTTCTCCAGCACCACAGTTCAAAAGCATCAATTCTTCGGTGCTCTGCTTTCTTTATAGTCCAACTTTCACATCCATACATGACTACTGGAAAAACCACAGCTTTGACTAGAGGGACCTTTGTCAGTAAAGTAACGTCTGCTTTTTAATATGCTGTCTAGGTTGGTCATAGCTTTTCTTCCAAGGAGCAAGTGTCTTTTAATTTCATGGCTGCAGTCACCATCTGCAGTGATTTTGGAGACCAAGAAAATAAAGTCTCTCACTGTTTCCATTGTTTCCCCTTCTATTTGCTATGAAGTGATGGGACCAGATGCCATGATCTTAGTTTTTTGAAAGTTGAATTTTAAGGCAGCCTTTTCACTCTCCTCTCACTTTCATCAAGAGGCTCTTTAGTTCCTCTTCATTTTTTGCCATAAGGGTGGTGTCATCTGTGTATCTGAGGTTATTGATATTTCTTCCGGCAATCTTGGTTCCAGCTTGTGCCTCATCCAGACCGGCATTTTGCATGATGTACTTTGCATATACGCCATATACTTAGGACAGTGACTAACAGGTTCCCATCTCTGTGTAGTTTCTCTATATGGCTCTTTTCTGAAAGGCTTCAGATTCCTGTGGAGGAGGTGAGATTAGCACTGATGAGCAGACAGTGTGGGAACTTGATTTGCTCTGTTCTAAAGCCCAGTTATGACTTCTGGACTGTCATTTGAAATCTGTAAAATACCCATTTTAACTAAGTAAAGATATAAGGGCAGAATGGATATACTCAAAACTCAAAGCAAAAAAAATCTGGTTAGAGTGTATAACAGATGCAGTATTCATTGTGAGTTTAATATATTTGAGATTGCCAGAAAGCGTCAGTAGTTTGAAGTTATCCATTATTTTAATGAGAGGAATTTATATGATGTTGCTGTTTTGATTTTTCATCAGCTTCTCACTTCTGCTTTATTGGTTTAGGGGAAAACCAAAAAAAATGTATAAAGATTTTTAAAAAATAGTCTAGAACATATTAATAAAGATTATTTGAATGAATGAGCAAGCAGTAGTTTTCATTTGGGAGGAAGTGTAGTTGAGGGGAGAGAGGGGGAAGCACACAGGAATTCTCTGGATGGCCTTCCCAACCACAAATATTCACCCTGTTTCCCGTTCAGAGACACAGCGCCTTGGGCAGAACCATGGCTCTGGAGCAACGAATTAAAATAAATTTGGAAGTCACCCAAACCACAAGGCCTGTGAGCTTTGCACCAAATTTTCAACTTCAATAGAGTCTGGGTTTGTTTTAGCAATATGGCACTTTTTGGGTTTGATGATTTAAGTTTTATTTTTAAATTAAATTGTAGTATATGATGAAGTTACTCTTGAAATGTATGAATTCAGATGTTACAAGGATGCTATTTATGAGCAAAATAATTTTTCATTATGGCTAAGCTCAGAATTCTTGAAAAGTATCAAAGTTTTTGTTTTGTTTTGTTTTGCTCCGAGTAACAGAATGCTCCCATTAAGTAAAAATTTTCACTGAGAAGAGGTGTTTTCCCCACTTAAACAAGATACATTTTTTTCTATTAGTTCAACTGCCAGATTTCACCTTGTAGAAAAAAGATAGCATTTTCTTTGCCCAGTGACACCAAGGCATCCCTAACAAATGAGATTTTTGTAGGCTTTATATTTGCATTAGCTTTTTGAAACTAAGAGAATTCTGCATGAATACGTAGCACAGTGCTTGGTGCATGGTAAAGCCCAAGAAATGTTAATTTTTTTTTTTTCCTGTTTTCTTTCTTCTCAAAAGACATCCAGAATTTATTTCAGTGAATTTATCTATTGATTTGGAAGCCCTGTCAAAAGTTGGAAAAATCTCACTGTTGAGCAGTGTGTCTCATTTTCAAGCATGTTGATCAAAATGTAGTAGCAGGCAAGCTTATTAAAGGAATTTCTTTAAATTCAGCTCAATTCAATAAAAATTTATTTACTGACTACCACGCACAAGGCACTTATATAGACATTTTAGGGGATAGAAAGATGAGTACAACATAATTTCTATGTAGTTTATAATCCATGGTTGGTTAAAATGAGGGGGACATATATTCAACATAATGTAACATTATATATATGTGTGTGTGTATACATGCATATACACATTCACATATAGAATATAAACATATGCACATGTACACGTAACACGTGGTAGAATCCAGGTGTCTAAAACTTATAACCCATTATTCCTTCCATTATACCATATACAGCTTCTCAGGAAAGAAGTGAAGTGAAAGTCAGTCATATCCAATTCTTTGTGACCCCATGGACTATTCAGTTCATGAAATTCTCTAGGCCGGAATACTGAAGTGGGTAGCCTTTCCCTTCTCCAGGGTATCTTCCCAACCCAGGGATCGAACCCAGGTCTCCAGCATTGCAGGTGAATTCTCAAGAAAGAAAGTGGGTTTTAATTCCCACCTTCCATTTACTTAGTTGGTGTAACCCATAAGTGTTTCAGTATATTTCCAAAATTTTAAGCTTTCTCTCACTAATTAGGGCATTGAAGGAAATGTTCCTGGATTAGCAAACTATATGAATTACAGGTTATTTCTAAGTAAGCATAAATTTAAAATATTTCAAGTACACACAGTAACCCAATTTTCTTGCTAACTAATGTTGTGTGCATAGAGGGCAGTAGAAATCTTATTGGGCATGCTTTAATGAGCCTAAAAAACTCAAGTGTAATTAATGTTCTAAAGTACTTAAAAACAGTTCACCTAGGGAGTTTAAATAGGTCATGCATATTTACTTTGGTAATTTTTTTCTATCATTTAAAATTTATTTTTAATGGGAGAATAATTGCTTTACAGGTAATTTTTTTAAATAAACACTTTCTTTAGTAGATGCACAGGTTAAGTTTAATCTTGAAAATGTGATAGACTCTAAAACTGTGGTTATTCCTATGTTGCATGTGTATATATATACACACACACATACATATATAAAATCTTTGTTTATTCCTCGAGATTGTTTTTGACTATAGAGAGTAAGACAATGTTTTTTCCCCCAGGTATATAATAATTTGTTTTGGACCAGGGTGGACAGAAGGTAGCTCATTATATTCATTGTGCAAGGAACTACCTTATGCCCTGAGGAATAAGAAGACGATGAGATTGTTAAGATGATATGACTCTTGGCTTCAAGTTACTTGTAGTCTATTGTGTGTTAGTTGCTCAATCGTTTCCAACTCTTTGGGACCCTGTGGACTGTATCCTGCCAGGCTCCTCTGTCCATGGGAATTTCCAGGCAAGAATACTGGAGTAGGTTGCCATTCCCTTCTCCAGGGTATCTTCCAAACCTGAGGATCAAACCCAGGTCTCCCATATTGCAGACAGATTCTTTATCATCTGAGCCACTAGGGAAAAGCCAGTAGTCTATTAAGAGGTGATATGAAGAAATAATTACAATGGGGGGATAATATCATGTCCCATCAAAAAGATCCAAACAAGATGCTGTGAGAATTTAGAGAAAAGAGCTGTTACTTTGGCCTGGGAGACTCGAGAAAACCTTTCTAGAGGAGCTGGCATTTGAGCTGGGCTCTTAAAGGCAAGACTGGATTTGAACGTAAGGAAGGTATTTCTGAACATTTTCCACTATGTATATGAATTAGTTTGTTGTTTAGTCACTAAGTCATGTCTGACTCTTTTGTGACCTCATGAACTGTAGCCCACACGGCTCCTCTGTCAATGTGATTTTCCAGGCAAGAATACTGAAGTGAGTTACCATTTCCTTCTCCAGGGGATTTTCCCCCACCCAAGGATTGAACCCACGTCTTCTGCATCTCCTGCATTGGCAAGTGGATTTTTTTTTTTTCCCACTGAGCCACCAGGGAAGCCTATGAATTAGTTAAGGTGGTTAAAATACCTAGTTCTTACTACCATTTCCAGCATCCAGTGGGCATTCAGTAATTGTTGCTGAATACGTGCATGAACCAGAAGGTTAATTGCATGCCACTAGCTGTCTTCCTTATAAGAATGCTGTCAGAAAAGTAATTGGAAAATTTCTGCCCAGGTGCTGACTTAAGCAATGCCTCTGCACTTATCAAGGGCTTTAACTGCTTAGTTGCCCTACATTCATCTTCATTAAGTATCAGGCTTTATCCCTGAAAAATGGTGCAGCTGCTTGGTGGCTATTTCCCATACCCCTCGATAATCAGCTGTCCACCAGAGAGCTGGGTTGATGTTTCAAACAAACATCTGAAACTTTAGAGCACCTATTCTGTTTCTTAAACATTTTAAATTGAGGTAACATTGGTTTTGTAACATTTTATAACTTTCGCTTGTACCGCATTGTATTTTAACTTCTGTACACACTGCTAAGTCGCTTCAGTAGTGTCCGACTCTGTGCGACCCCAGAGACGGCAGCCCACCAGGCTCCCCCGTCCCTGGGACTCTTCAGGCAAGAACACTGGAGTGGGTTGCCATTGCCTTCTCCAATGCATGAAAGTGAAAAGGGAAAGTGAAGTCGCTCAGTCGTGTCCGACTCTTAGCGACCCCAGGGACTGCAGCCTACCAGGCCCTCCGTCCATGGATTTTCCAGGCAAGAGGACTGGAGTGGGGTGCCATTGCCCTCTCCGTCTGTACACACTACAGCGTGTTAACTACCTAAAGCTTAGCTTTCATGTGTCACTGTACAGTTGATCCCCTTACCCATTTCACCCTTCCTCTCTCGTCCCTTCTGGTAATCACTACTCTGTTCTCTGTATGTATGTGTTTATTTGGTCTATTCATTTATTTAGGTTTTCTTTTTGTTTCTTTTTGATTACAGTGATTATAGTATTTTTACTCCACTATTTATGTAGATTTTTTCATATAAGCTTCTTAAAGGTAAAACTCATGTGGTTTCATCTTTGATTCCCTCACAAACTCCAGAACAAAGACCTCTTCCTAGATGACTTAACAAGTTTGTAGAATGAATACATATATTAATGAAGATGCTTAATGAGAGAGCTGGGAGGAATGAATAGGAAAAAGAGGATCGATTCATATGTAGAGGAAAAATGAGCACAGTGGAGTCAACTCTGCAAAAGAATTAGAGTGCAATTTAATCCTAAAATATTTATAAAATTTAAAGATTTGTTGAGTGTGTATTCAGATATATTTTGATTTGGCTATACAGATACACTAATTATAATAAATATGTTAAGAAAGTTCATACAGGATGATCTCAAATCACTTCTGAGAAATGAGTGCCTTGAGTTATGATGGGGAACTCACTTGTGCGCGAGTGCCAAATTGCTTCAGTTGTGTCTGACTCTTTGCCATCCTATGGACTGTAGCCCATGAGACTCCTTTGTCCGTGGGATTCTCCAGGCATGAATACTGGAGTGGGTTGCCGTTTCCTTCTCCAGGGGATCTTTCTGACCCAGGGATCAAACCCGTGTCTTGTGCATCTCCTGTGTTGCAGGTGGATACTTTACCATTGAGCCCCCGGGGAAGATGGGGAACTCACTCATCACCAATTAGAGCACTGTGTACTTTTCTTATGTTTTAATATCCGGTGATCCGAATTTCACTGATGGAACTGACAATGATTTTGTCTCGGAAGCTTTCACTGTAAGGACTCACTTGCTGCTGGAACTAGTAGCTTCCTGGCTCTCCTGTAATGCTGTCTATAAAGGTTTATCACACGCATGTGCTTCAGTGCAGCTCAGGTCAGTCGCTCAGTCGTATCCAACTCTTTGCGACCCCATGAATCGCAGCATGCCAGGCCTCCCTGTCCATCACCAACTCCCGGGGTTTACTCAAACTCATGTCCATCGAGTCGGTGATGCCATCCAGCCATCTCATCCTCTGTTGTCCCCTTCTTCTCCTGCCTTAGTTTTATAATAAAATATGCAATTTTACATGCAATATTGTAAGGAAAATCTGAACATTGATCAGTATAATTGCCCTGTTTATAATGTTGCTTCTGAGCAGACTTACAGAATTTGAAATATCCCTCTGAGATAATGTGTATCTTCTTACTTAAAAAATGATTTTCTGACACTTTGGATGCTTTTATTGTTGTTAGTGTTTTTGTTTTGTGTATTGCCTATGCTTTTTTAGAATACTATTTTTTATTACTTAATAAAACACAACTAGAAGATCACCTATTAAAAAAGACAAAACAAAAAAACCCCCCAAAACCAGTAGCTAAGGCCCAGTCTCTGCATTCCCCCTTCCTTCTTGGATATACTTCTTTACATAAGGCTTCTTTATATTTTTCTTTCAGATTTAATCCTTACTTTGTGCTGCACTTTTCTTAATTATCATCTGCTGTGTTTTTGCCCGATGCTCTGCCTTTGTAATCACCACTGCTCTAGTCCCTCAGTCAGGGTTAATCTAGTCCGTGTTCATTCAATATCTGCACAGACTGGATGAATGGATCCACCTCTTGAATTCCAATCAAACCTGCTATTTGCTGATTGTATTTCTTCTTGTCTTGAGTTTTTTCTGCCTTTTCTTTGCCCATCACTATGCTTTCTACATATGGTAGAACATCTCTGTTATTTCAGAAATGTTATTTCACTTCTCTGGAGTGACTCTTCAATAGATGCTTTGACCTTCAAAATAAGCTTTCTTTCCACACCTTCATACTAGTTAATTATGTCCTGCATACCAGTCCCAACCCAGAGTGCCAAGTACCTGGAGACCTTTCAGGCTTCTGTCTTTGCTTATAACAAACAGGATCATGTTGGTCTAGGAGACAGGTGTCCCTATTTCCTAGTTTGCCTAGGACAATTCTGGGTTTTGCCTGCTATTCTGGTTTAATTATTAATAGAACCCCCTTCACTCTCAAAAGTAAGATATGTAATATGGTCACCTAACCTCCTCCTAAGATATGACAGTAGCCAAACTTTAAAATTTTGTTTTGTGTGTTTCAATTTTAGGGCCATATTGAGGAACTTTGAGGTTTAGTTTTTAAAATCAGATCACATAAACTGTGTAGTTTATGAAATGATTTTCAGCTTACAGCTATTTGAAAAAACATTATAAAATATAAGGATATAAAATGGACAGATCAAGACATAAAAATTTTTCTCAAGGTCCACACATTTCTGGATAATATATTATTATAGGCTTAAGAATTCCTAGGAAGCCAATTTTAAAAGATTTGTTTCATTTCCCCTTATCAAATATTCTGGAAAGCAGCCCACTGTCCAAGACACTTAATTCTGAGTGCCTATAATTGTATATGTTTAGTTATGTAAGCTCTTTTGGGGACCATATAGCAAGTAATGCAGTTATTGAATCACTCAAGTGAGGAATTATAACAATTCTAAAAATATAGCATCTCAAGATATCTTTTAAAAAATAGTGTTAGCATGCCTTTCAAGTTCAGTGTAGCAGAAAATGACTAGGCCCTGGTAATTATCCTCAGGGCTGCCGTCTGTGAATTAAAGCTTAAATGCCTTGAATTGCAGATGCTTCAGTTCCTTTTTTATTCACTTTGTAAAGTCCCCTAAAATTATTGCAAATTACTTCAACAGAAGGAAAACAGTGGTATCTTGTGAGTACATTTAAGTGAAAAATATAATCATTGGAAGGCCTACAAGGTGACACAGCACTTTTTCTGATAATTCTGTGAACTTTACAGATATTACTATCCTGCTTTTCCTAATATTTCAATGGATACTAAGATCTGGAAAAAAGAATAACCCATAGAGTAGGCGCTATGCTTTTCCATTGCACATGCGTAATTTACCTTGACTTAGGGAGTTCAGTGTCTTATGTTTGGGCTATTTTTATGATGAAACAAATTTGCTTCTGTTTCTTTTCTTCTTATATCCTTCTGCCTATTTCAGGATAGGTAAAGAGGATAGTGTTTTAACATGATTGTAAAGTCAAGAAAGGAGGTCTACTGTAGTCTGGGGCTTTGGGCAAGTTCTAAAAACCCTTTATGTAGAAGTTTTATCTTCCAGATCTCTTTTGACTTTGACTTTTAACTTCACTGCCTCCAGTAATTTTTTACACAATTCATGTGTTAATACATAAGAGAATCTGACTCAAAATCACAGGTTTATAGATACGGAAGAGACACGAGAGAATTTATCTTCCTAAATTTCCATTAGCACCACAGCTCCCAACTCCAGAGAGGGTCATCTATGTCAGACATGAAGACTTTTAGAGATGATAGCCCATTCCATTATTAAACAACCCAGCTCTCTGAGAGATCTCTTAGATCTCACCTAAGTCCTTCATATTGGAATTTAAGGTTATTTCCTTTGGTTCTGTCCTCATTGTCGATAGAGAACAGCTGGTCACTGGGATAACTGATCAAATACCTTAAGAATGTTATTAAATCATCCATCAGTCTTCCCTTCAGCAGGCGCAATAATCTCTGTTGCTTTAATCTTTCCCCATAGATATTACTTTCCAACCCTTTAATCATCTTTGTGGCTCTTCTCCACTTTAGTAGAGTTAAATTTGGACCCAACAAATTGGGTACAGGTTTTAAAAAACCGTTCCTTTTAGAATAAAGAGCAACTATCTGGTCCTTGAAGCTTTTGGCAGTGTTCCAGCTGCACCCAGAGGCCCCTTTCATCCCAGAGACAGAGTTGGTTCCTAAACCTTTTCCTTCCAAGTTCACAGCACAATGTTTTCCATGTGTGTTGATGGCATGAAGACTCACGGGATCAAAAAGAGATGAAGCCCTAATATTAAGGTGACACTCCATTTACTTCTATTTTCTTCCCCCTCCTACATTGCAAAATTTTATTTAGTTTATGAATATAACTATTAGTTGAAGTGATATTTTAAGTAGGCTAGTTAATATTGAAAAATTAAAGTTTTTAAAGATATCAAAAACAGCTTAGAGGAAGCTTCTTTTAGTTTAATGAAAGAAATACAAATAGGTTTGCTAAGTTAACAATGAATAATCATTTGTGTAAAGAATTTCTCGAACTGTGGGAGTAAAAGAGTGAAGAAAGTTTTCATGAAATAAAAATGCCAGTTACTTACACTTGTTATTATAAAAGTGTGAGTGTCTAAATGCAAATAATGTCAATATCAAGGTAACTTTTACATAGAATGTGAAGTAACAAAGAGGAATAATTCAAATATAGTATATGACTTCTGGTCTACTGGGTTTATACCACAAACCCTATCCCAAGCTCCATCTTATGAACACTAATATTGGCTAGTCTCCCAGACCATAAAGCTACCATTCTTAATTTGACCTTCAACCCCACCGCTCCACCTCTTGACAAACTTTGACAGATTGTGTGTTGGTGTGTGTGTTTATTACAGGGAGTAAAATGGAGTGCATATGGGTTAAGAACATTCATTATTCCAAGATTAGAGTTTGCCTTTAAAAAATGAGGCTGAAGACTTTCAAGCAGAATAGACTATTAGAAAAACTGGTGGTGGAAAATGGCTTGTTACACAAATGATATAAAGGTGAGGAAACGTGGCTGTGAAACACAGCGGCTATTGGAGTTTTTGTAGGAAAAGCTGGGATGACAAGCATGCAAGCATGTGCAAAGCAAGCAGTGTTCCATTTTATAAAGGCTCAGGACACTGATGTCACAGTTAGAGAATGTGGGGTCTGTGAAAGATGAAGCCCATCAGCCATGAATATTCCAGACCCAGGGCTCTTGGTCTTTGTATTCAGCAACACTTACATGCTTGACACAACTTAAGGACACAGGTGGAAAAAAGTCAAGACTTGATATGGTGTCTTTATGTCAGTTTTTTTAAAGTGCAATAGAAGTGTATTATATGTGTAATAAAAAAGACTTATGAACACATCAGGAATCTGTACAAATGAATTAAAGTCATGGAGGTAGTTTTCTGGGGGTAAGATTGGGGTTACTAGGTTCCACTAACTCTACTTCAACAACAAATTCTAAATGTTTCCTGTGCTATAAATTAGAAACTACTTGTTTTTTAATTAAGACCATCTGTAAACTCAGAAGGACTTGAGGACTAAAGGAGTACCAAGGCTAAAACTGGTAGTGTTTATTTCTCAGGTCAAATGTTTTCTGCTAGGTAAACATTTCATAGATTTGAGATATCTCATGACCTGTTGCCTTTAAAGATCTCCCATTAAGTAGCTAACAGGTGATTTAATGACAGTGTGTTCAGAAACCATCTAGAAAATAAGACGACCCTCTTTGGTGTGTGTGTGTGTATATATATATATGACTTAATACAATTTTTAGCAATAGGTCTTGATGATTTAAACAAGGTGTCTGTTATTTTAGGGACTGGACAAAGAAGGTGAAAATAAAGAAATATGGCACTCTAGAAAATATAAACCTTATAGATGATGTTTTGGAAAGAAAGAAGGCATTCAAGTGGGACGATAAAGAATTCTGGCAAAGCTAAAAAGCAGTAGCTTCACTGAAGAACAAGAATGATTTGACTCTCATGGATATTACAGGTTTCCAGAATGTGAAGATTTAAAGACACCTTAGAGATTGTCTAGTTTAGTCCTTTAAATTTATAGATTAATAGCAAACAAGCAGACAGACCCCCTGAGGTGCAGAAAATTCTTCCTTTCTTTTGTCTTTGTATTCAACTGAAACACTGGTGGGATGAATACTAAGGAAGTGAACAGTTATTCAACAAATAAATGTGGGAGGCATTGTGTAGTGTTCTGGAAGAATTAATCTTCATTCAAAGTAACACAATAAATTGATATTAGGAAAAGCAATTAAGTGCTTTCATGGAATTAAAAAGATTTGTAATTTTTTTAGTTGTAAAAGATTTATAATTTTCAGAAAAGATTTATAATTTTATATGAGATAAGATGTACAAGTGATCACAGTTCAGTAGCAGTGGTTGAACTTAATGGACTGCTAAACTCCGAGGCAGGCAAGTGTATTATCTTATTTAATTCTTACATTGACCTTATAAGGTCCTACTATTATTATCTTCCCTATTTTACAGCTCAGTAAACTTAACCATAGAAAGATGAAACCGCTAGCTCAAGTGAGAGTCTCAGGGTTTGAACTCAAGTCTATCTTTTTGCAGAGTCTGTTCATAATTGACACTACTGTGCCTTTGACGATACAAGGAGGTACACTAGGAAGTGTACTGCAAGAAAGATGTATATGGACTTCTACGTGGAACTGAAAGATTATTGGAGAAAATTGCTTGGACCAGGGTGGAGGGTAGGGTTGGAAATAGGTCTCTGGGAGATGGTGGTCCTTGTAATGGCCTTTGAAGGATGGTAAATTTTAGTTGGATATTATTGAGAAGCATGATCCTGAAAGTTTAAGGATGTCATATCTTCTTTTAGCAATAATGGAATGGATTCCAGAATAGTTGGTTCAAAGATTGCCATTGAACCATTCCTTTACCAATGTACATTCTGTGCATTAATAAGAGTGGAAATTCTCCAATCTTGGCTTTAAATAATCCTTAGGGTAACTCCCTTGTTTACTCATATAATTTTTATTTCTCTTTTTACTGCCTCAGTTGAAGGTTTATACCCTTGTAAACTTTGTATTTGAAGAGTTCCATCTGGTTGAAACCCAGTTTCTCCCCAAATATGTTGAATTCTAAAAGAGAATTTTTCAAAATGCCTCAGGCATGAGATGTTTTATTCATTTCCACTGACAGATGAATTACTCTTGCTTTTCATTTTTCTGGTTGTGCCATTTATTTGAGCAGTCATGTCTCAGCACTTATTGTTTGTAATGTGTAGATCACATTGGAGATGTTTTTATATTTCCTTTCTGGTTATCCACAAAAGAGAACAAAGTACTGCTACTTGAATGCTGGGATAATATCTAGCATGGTAATAAAATAGGGCTTGTTGTAAATTACATCTCTTGTAATAACTGATTCAGATCAGTCACTTAGCTTTTTAGCATGTTCAACTGACCAACTGGTAACATAGCTGCTAGTCAAAATATTTCTTTATAAACTTTAATGTTACATGTTTCTAACGGAAGCCATTCCTTCATTTTCAGTGATCATTATACATAATTTATAACAATGTTTCTAGAAAATTTTCCTTCAATGTTTTAGAAAAATTTTTTGAGGAGCAAAAAAGAGCTCACTATTGTCTGATTATCTTCTATATAAATTCCTGTTAAGGAACAAAGATAATAAAAAGACTAATATATAATATGTCTAGCTTTTAACATGGTCTATAAATTGATATTTAGAAAATATAAATCATTAGAAAGAAATATTAAATCTCAAAACAAACAAGAAAATCTTAAAGTGTAAAATAATAAATAATGATGTATTTCTAGAAAATAGTTATTCAGAGGAGACTCAGAGTCAAAATACCTTTCATGGATTAGGATAACTTTTTCAATATAAACAATATTTAACAATCAACTACATTTTGTGCCAGGCTTATGGACTGACCATTATTTATTCATTTCCTGAAGTACTGAATGGGGGAAGTGGCCATTTATGGTTGTACCCATAAATTTTATGAGAGCATTTAAGAATGAACTGGAGGGACAACCCTGAGGGATGAGATGAGGAGGGAGGTGGGAGGGGGGTTCAGGATGCAGAACACATGTACACCCAGGGCTGATTCATGTCAATGTATGGCAAGAACCACTACACTAGTGTAAAGTAATTAGCCTCCAATTAAAATAAATAAATTAAAAAAAAAATAAACTGGAGAAGTTAAACATGTTTGGGGAATGGCTTTGGGTTTCCTCCAATTCAGGACTAATATTCTCTGCTAGCTTCTATTGCTTCTAATGCCTGGCAAATAAGAAAGTTCAAAATGGCTGTTATGTATACAAATTTATCTTAGTTTCTGAAGTGTATCTTGTTTTATTCAACAGATGTAGTCTTGAAAAAAAATTTTTTTTCCTCTAATTAAAATAAATAAATTTAAATTAGAAAATTTTTTGTATAACAAAGTTTTATAAGTTAGATTTTTAAATACATACTGGAACTTATTTAAATGATATTACAAGAGTGAAGAAATGTTTGGCAAAATTTCTCCAAGGTTTTATATTCCAAATATTTGTAAGTTTGTGTTTTTTTGAACTGTTATTATTTTACAATAGGCTGTAAAGTTTTATCTTCAAGCAATTTTATGAAGACTACAAATGAAATAGTTACTAAGTATAATCAATATACAAGAAATCAGTGTTAGATATTTAAGCACACAGAAAAGGTTATACCTAGAGCTAACTGCCGAATTTGTGCCGATTAGCAGGTTATATACTTAGACATAACTTTGCCATAAATAAGTAATAAATATCCCTGATATAGAGGATATTTCCCCTGAACTCTACTGCAAAATCTAGGCTACACAAGCAGGTGACAAGACACCTGACTGCACAGTGTATGGCGTAGTCTGAGCATCGCCTGTTCCTTGTTGTTCGTTTCATGACTTTATTGAATGAACTTGGTGAGGTCTGTGCTCTTTGTCAGATGCTGCCACCGAAATCTCTGCTCAGTTAGCTTAATTGTTAGCTGATGACTGAGTAGAGATTTCTTTAAATGCTTCAAATCAATACAGTAAGTCTCTATTTTGGGACAAGTTTCTCTCGTGGTCTAAGATGGCTGCCGGCAGCAACTGGTAGAGCACATTCCTTGGGGTGGGAGGGTGGGCAGAGGGAACCAGCTTCTTTGAGCAAACCAAATCGACATAGACTAAGTCTTCCCTGAAACTAATGTTAATTGCTGGCAGGGTGAAGGACATGGTCATAGTTGGCTCAATTTAAACATTTGGAGTTGGAATGAGTGTTAGAGAGCCAACCACATGGCTAGCAGAGTTAACTTCCGGAGAATAACCTTCAATAAGGGAAAGGCACAGTCTTGAAAGATAGAAACAGCTCAAAAATGGAAGACTGGAGACAATGAGAATTCTTGCCCAAGGCTTGGCTTTTTGTTCTTGCCTTCATCTTTATTTATGCAAAGACGAAGTTTGTTGTGGGAAGAATATTTACTTTAGTCACACTAAGATTAATTTTCAAATTTGTCTGTATAAGCTTCTACTTGTTTTTTAAATTTTCTGTAATGCAGTAAGGTGTGAATGAGGTTGCTTCAAGAAACAGTTTGGGGCGATGTAATGAACACTGAGGAAAAGTTTGTAAGGAGTAGGTAGGTAGGAAATCAGAAAATATTTGAAACTGAGAAATATTCTACTGAATTTCTATTATTCAAGCTGGGGAACACTATTATGTTTGGAAGCAATAACTATGATCTTTAGAACATGAAATTATTCAGTAGCTGGAGAATGGTAACAGGATTGTACCTAGTAAGTGGTATTAAGTATGGTACATTGTGTTCTTTGGCCCCTAGAAGCTTCTAATTACCCACTGCAGAACACTGCAGCATGAGTAATGGAGCTTCGTGCTCTATAGAGTAATGTCAGATGGCCCATTTATTATCTTTGAGAAGTGGATCAGTGTTATTATAGGTCATTACCTGTCTCCTACATGATGAATACATTGAATCTCAAAAATATGAATCACATTACTAAAGATCATGCACATAGCTTATATTGTGAATGTTTCAATTATTTCTTCCAGTGTTTGTTCAATGCTCATTCAATGAGCTTCCTTTGACAAACAGCCTTAAATATTATTTCTCCCAATATTCAGGAAAAGAAAAATATCTACATACTATCTTTTAATATTCTCTGTTTCCTGATGTTCATGAGGTGAGATAGTTTTGTACTTGTTGAACTAGAATGAATCTGGCAGCCAGGGTACTATAGAAGGAAATCCAGTGTAATTAACATGGAGGAACAAAGAAAGAACAAGAGAAAGAGAATATGGTTTAGCAGCCTCAAAGTAAAATTATAGAGAATATATTTATTATACTTAATTATGAGAGTGATTATATTTTCATTAGGCAGCACATTCCTCTGTCTTGCTAAGTGAATTGGAATGCTGTATACAGCTGATTAGCATTAAGGAGTTGTGACTCCCTTAAAAAAATAAAACCAGCCTGAAGTCCTGCAATTCATAATATGTAGGGTAAAGCCATATTTGACAGAAAGGAAGAAGGCAAAATTCATTAAGTATCTGAAGATAGTTGTTGCTAACGTTCGGTCTAATTCCAACATTTTGGACTTCCTCTTTTCCACTGCAGATAGCAATTATCACTTTTTAATGTGGCTTTGAAATTTTAGAACAGAATCTTTGTGAAGTGCATCAAGCATTCTTGAACTGTTTTCAGAACATTCTTTTCATGGAGCCATGGAGCCAGCTGCTCTTCTGCCTTAGTCAGTTAGTGTTCTGTCATTGATGTTTTTAAGAATGCGTGTATAATAAAACAGAATCTGAGACATTGATCCTGCTACAGCTATTTTAAGGAGGCAATAATAGCAAAATGAGACACTGATTTATAATGTATTGTTCTCTGGTCTAGACCAGATTACGTGATTTGTCACAGAGGTTACCTATGTATATCACTTAGGAAAAAAAGTGCTATTGAAGTAACTGCAGAACAATTGAATGGACTTTTTTCATGCTAAAGAATAATGCGTCTTCCGTTTGGGAATTATTATGGACTAAGGTTCTTGATGTCTTTCTTGATAGCTTCATAAAGGCATTAAAACAATGACACAGCTACTAGGATAATTCAGTCCGAAAGTGTTTTTGTTGAAGACAAAGTTTTGTTCATTCTATATGTATAAAAAGTGAGTCCGAATTTCAGCCAAAATTACAGGAGTGTTGCTTAGCACCAACATTTTCTGATCCAATATCTAAAGTCATCTTGCAGTTTTATTGACTGAAATAGTAATATTTACCTGTTTCATTTTTTTCTCTGTGACATGTTAGAAAATCAATCAATGTGATGAATTCTGAGTATTTTGTGTCCGAGACCGGTAGAGAAAAATTGTCAGCAATGGATTCTGATATGTTCTCTTGCTCATGGTGTGGCTTATTATCAAAGTACTGATGCTTGTACTTATGAGTCAAAGGTACATTTCTCTCTTTTTATCCACTTACTCTACAAATTGATTGTGTAGAGAACTGGGTGACTTCTGAAATCAATAGCAATCATATTTGGATTTTTACGAACATCTGGTTAACCCAAGATATTGAAGTGATGACTTCAGAATCCTTAGAAATTGATTATCCTACATCAAAGAACTGTCATGTGTTGAGTAGTTATATATAAGTTCTATATGAGATGCTATTTATGCTTTAGCCTGTGTAGTTTTCACAACACAACCATTAGTGTAAGGATCTAATTTCCTTATTTTGCGCTTGAGGAAACAATCTCAGCAAGTTTCTGACTTGCCAGATTACACACAGTAACTGGGAGAGCTGAGGTTTAAACCAGGTCTGTGAATCTCAAGGCACGCTTTTTCTTCTGTCCTGTTGCCAGTCAGTCATAGAGAAACATCTATTTCAGTAAACACAAATAAATCTGCTTAGAAAATGCCATTTAGTTTCAACCATCAGGATAGAATTCATAGGATAAAAAAATAAAGCAAGCCGAGTCACAGTACCGATCCAGATAGACTTCTTTTATCACATCCCTGACCACACACCTCATGTCATGTACAAAGAGCCACCTTCTCCTTGCAGTTGTCTTTCCTGGATTTCCCTGTGAAAGTTTGCCCTCTTTGATATATTATATCACACATCACAAACAAGAATGTGATGCAGCTTGAGACTGGATTAAGCGGAACTTGTAGTCACTAAAGTCTTATGTGTAAAATGAGGATGTTGAATGAAAAACAGCTCTATCTTGGAACTTCTAAACTGTAGAATTCCAAGATGTACAGATGAGTTTGTCATGTAACATGGGTCTTGACTATAAGTATTCAGTAGTTTTTGAAGACTGAAATGCAATCCCTAAGTCATAGCAGTAGTTACATTGAGTAACCTTCACTGACCATGAATAATATTATTGTTTGACGTCTAATTTTTATCAGCACTTTTGAGTTTATATTTTTGGTAGTAGAAATCTATTTCTGTTTCTATGTCACCTAACCTCCATTTGTTTTCTGTGCCACCAATTTAAGTAATCTGTTTGAATGTACTTTTTCCATCTTTTAAGTTTTTTTAAATTAAGTGCTTTTGAAATAGAACCTTTGAATTGGCCAAAGTGCTCCCCCTTTTGATAGTTGAAACAGTACGTTTGTGGTTATTAACATATTGGTGGTAAACTTTCTGGCAACTTCTGGGTCCTTAAACAATGGTAAACACATATCTGTAATTAAGACTATTTCAGAAACTTTTAATTCAATGTCACAGCTGTTGATTTATCTGAAAGATAAATCATTGGGAATGTTACAAATAACATCACTATGGTGCAATAATATAATTCATTACAGTATTATATCACTTAAAAAGGATTTTAGGAAAATTCCTGTGTGTGTGTATCAAACCCAAGATAAAGACATTCACCTTGATAGTGAAAGTACAGTAGATTCTTATTATTCATAGATTCCATATTTACAATTTACCTACTTGCAAAAATTTGTTTGTAACCCTCAAGCCAGTTCCTGCAGCACTTTTGCAGTTATTCATGGATATGCGTAGAGTGGTGAAAAATCTGAGTTGCCCAAAGCTCACATGTCCAACTGAAGTCAGCGAGGTGATGATTGCCCTTCTTGGTTCAACTACTGAACAGCAAATACTTTTTTTTTTTCAGTCTATTTAGTACCATATTTTGGGGGGGTATTTTTGTGTATTTTATTGGTTGTCTCACCGTTTCATATGGCCTCAGGTATAGTGCTAAGTGCTATCTAGTGTTTCTAAGCACAGGAAGGCCATGATGTGGACAGATTATGTATTAGGCAAGCATTGTTTAATCTTGAGTGCTAGTGCTGTTGCCAACGTGTTCAACATTAATGAATCAAAAATATCTATTAAAAAGATATTTTTAAATGGAAACACTCATAAAATAGGTTATATATAAAGGAGTTGACAAAAATGGTGTGAATCAAAAGCTCACAGGAACCTAACTTCCTATTTCCATTAAGAACAGTGCTTCAGAATTTGCTAATTTAACATGTGTGGTGACTTTATAAAACTTAACTATTGTAAATAAAAAGAATAGACTACAGTTAGAGTCACAACAAAATAGCTCCAAAATTGTTAGAGAGATTTTTCAAATGTTGTTATTTTTGAAATCAATTTTTCTTAGGGAAGGGGGGGGCAACCCCACAACATAAAGCTATTTTATGCTTTTGCCAGATGCTTCTCCTGGGATTTCTCTTAAGGTATTAACATTACTCTTGTACATTTTGTTCATTCTCGCTTTCAAATTTTACTGCTTCTTTAGACATACACTGCAACTTATCGTATAATTATACAAAAATGACAGTTAGTTATGCAGTTGGGCTTTTAAAAGAAATTTTGTTTAAAGACTAATGCAAGTAACTACAAGATAAGCTATTCATAAACAGAGAGATAGAAAAAGTCTCCCTTATAGTTCACTCAGTTACTGAACTATTAGGAATTGCAATGCGACAAACTTCAGTGGACCCTGCACATTAAGGGATGATGTTCCTATATATGGCTGATTCACGTCAATGTAGGGCAAAAATCACTACAATATTGTAAAGTAATTAGCCTGCAATTAAAATAAATAAATTAATTTTAAAAAATTAAAAAAAAAAAAGGGATGATGTTACTACTGTAGTTGGTCTCTGGTTAAGAAGGGATCTTTAGAAAGCTGTAGCAGGTTTTCACATTGTAGGAAAAGCCTTGGTAGAATTAATTCTGATGGCCCAAAAAAGGAGAGAAGTCTTTAGATTTTTCCCTTTGGATTGATAGGAGATAAGGCTTGATTACTATTGAACATAATAGTATGTTAAGTAGCAATTGAATGGTGCTTTGCTGCAGATGGTGATTGCAACCATGAAATTAAAAGATGCTTACTCCTTGGGAGGAAAGTTATAACCAACCTAGACAGCATATTAAAAAGCAGAGACATTACTTTGCCAACAAAGGTCTGTCTAGTCAGGGCTATGGTTTTTCCGGTAGTCATGTATCGATGCGAGAATTGGACTATAAAGAAAGCTGAGTGCCGAAGAATTGAACTGTGGTGTTGGAGAAGACTCTTGAGAGTCCCTTGGACTGAAAGGAGATCCAACCAGTCTATCCTAAAGGAAATCAGTCCTGAATATTCAAAGGAAGGACTGATGTTGAAATTGAAACTCCAATACTGGCCACCTAATGCGAAGAGCTGACTCATTTGAAAAGACCCTGATGCTGGGAAAGATTGAAGGCGGGAGAAGGGGAAGACAGAGGATGAGATGATTGGATGGCATCACCGACTCAAAATACATGAGTTTGAATAAACTCCGGGAGTTGGTGATGGACAGGGAGGCCTGGCATGCTGTGGGCTATGGGGTCACAAAGAGTTGGACATGACTGAGCAACTGAGTTGAGCTGAACTTGGATAGGAGATGTGGCTTGATTAACATTGAACATATTACTATGGTTATTTAGGGGTTGAATGGTGCTTGGCATAAATCTCTGCTGTTTTTCTGTGGGTAATTTTTCTGAAAACAGTTCTGTTAAATTAATTAAAACAAAGTGTCTGATGCCATGGGTAGCCTATGAAAGCAAACCAAAATCTAAGCCCATAAATGCCTCAAGGTTATGAAATCAAAACCTAAGAACAGCCCATCACAAATAGCCCACTAGGCTTTAAGCTGAAGCCAGTCAATAACTTCCTTGCTTTACTTCTGCCTTTTCTCTATAAGTCTCTCCTGAGCTCCAGTTGGTGGAATGTTCCTGACCACTTCCAGTGTTGCTCAGTTCGAATCTGGTTTTATTCAAATAAACTCTTAAAAATTTTAATATGCCTCAGTTTATCTTTTAATAGTTCTTTGTGGGTTATTTTAGAAGTAGTTGTCAGACACCTACTGATAAATGATCATATAATTAGAAAGTCTCACCTTCTTGAGATCTGACTGCTGTGTTCATCAAAGTGTGATTCCAAGGTCACCTGCCCTGTGATTAGCTGGGGGATTATGAAGTTTGCAAATTCCCTAGGGACCCACTCCAGCATCATTAAATCAGATTTTCTGGGAGTGTTGCTCATGTACCTGTATTTTTTTAACAAACATGTTGGGTACACTACTCTTCTACTGAGTTTGTGGAAAACCAGAGTGTTATATATTATCTAGTCAAGTGAATTACATTCTTTGCCAAAAATAGATTTGGTTTTCAAAAAAATCTCCAAGGAGTACAGATATAGCCCACATTAAGTAAACCTAATATGTGAAAATAGAGATAAACTCTAAGGTGATATGATATTTAGAGCTGTATGTCAAACTTAGAAGTATGAAGTCTTATTACTTTCAGTGCAGTCACTCAAGGGACCTCCATGTATAGGTCTTCCACATATCCTTTCATACATGTTTTCCCCATGTGGGCAATTCCTGTGACTTTTTTTTTTTGGTATTTCAGATTTTTTCAGAACCTGATTGATAACTTCCCAAAGCAGTCTGATCACTTTTTTCACCTTCTCCTTTCTTTTTAAATACAAATGACATTATCCATCAGGTTCATCAGGTTATCATAAGTCCTGGCTCAGAATAACTGTGACTATTTCTAAAAGTCACGTGCACTTTTAAAAGAAAATGCTGAGGATATTAAAAATACCAAAACAGGAGTTCAGAATCTGTTTAAAACAATGAAATAAATATCAAGATAACATCTTAAGGTGCTTACTTGGAAGAGGATGATGGAAGTTCTGAGATGTATGTTTCAAAATTAGTAGATATAGGTATATTTCCTATTAATATTGATAGTTATATACTCATATATCCTTATTGATATAAACATCTTATATTCAACACTAGATGTAAGCTAGTTTATATGCTATGCTTGGCTGTAAAAGGCATTATTTAGTAATAAATGTGGAGGACATTATTATTTAATACCTTTACTGAGCCTACTGGATACATTTTGTTAAGCAATGGCCTGATTCAGTTCAGTTCAGTTCAGTCGTGTCCCACACTTTGCAACCCCATGGTCTGCAGCATGCCAGGCTTCACCGTCACCACCAACTCCCAGAGTTTACTCAAGCTCATGTCCATTGAGTCGGTGATGGCATCCAACCATCTCATCCTCTGTCGTCCCCTTCTCCTCCCGCCTTTAATCTTTCCCAGCATCAGAGTCTTTTCCAATTAGTCAGTTCTTTGCATCAGGTGGCCACAGTATTGGAGTTTCAGCTTCAGCATCAGTCCTTCTAATGAATATTCAGG
>NW_011494961.1:7524836-7560750 GCF_000754665.1 Bison bison bison
CTCAGCTTTCTTTATAGTCCAACTCTCATATCCATACATGACTACTGGAAAAACCAAAGCTTTGACTAGACAGACCTTTGTTGGCAAAGTAATGTCTCTGCTTTTTAATATGCTATCCAGGTTGTTCATGGCTTTCCTTCCAAGGAGCAAGTGTCTTTTAATTTCATGGCTGCAGTCACCATCTGAAGTGATTTTGGAGCCCCAAAACAAAGTCTATCACTATTTGCATTGTTTCCCCATCTATTTGCATTGTTTCCCCATCTATTTGCCATGAAGTGATGGGACCAGATGCCATGATCTTAGTTTTCTGGATGTTGAGTTTTAAGCCAACTGTTTCACTCTCCTCTTTCACTTTCATCAAGAGGCCCTTTAGTTCTTCTTCACTTTCTGCCATAAGGGTGGTGTCATCTGCATATCTGAGGTTATTGATATTTCTCCTGGCAGTCTTGATTCCAGCTTGTGCTTCATCCAGCCCAGCATTTCTCATGATGTATTCTGCATATAAATTAAATAAGCAGGGTGACGATATACAATTATACAGTGGAAATGACTAATAGATTCAAGGGGTTAGATCTGATAGACAGTGCACCTGAAGAACTGTGGACAGAGGTTTGTGACATTGTATAGGAGGCAGTGACCAAAACCATCCCCAAGAAAAATAAATCCAAAAAGGCAAAATGGTTGTCTGAGGAGGCCTTACAAATAGCTGTGAAAAGAAGAGAAGTGAAAGGCAAAGGAGAAAAGGAAAGATATACCCATTTGAATGCAGAGTTCAAAAGAACAGCAAGGAGAGATAAGAAAGCCTTCCTCAATGATCAATGCAAAAAATAAAGGGAAAAAAATAGAATGGGAAAGACTAGAGATCTCTTCAAGAAAATTAGAGATACCAAGGGAACATTTCATGCAAAGATGGGCTCAATAAAGGACAGGAATGGTATGGACTTAACAGAAGCAGAAGATATTAAGAAGAGGTGGCAAGAATACACCAAAGAACTATACAAAGAGAAAAAAGAGCTTAATAATCCATACAGCCACAATGCTGTGATCACTTACCTAAATCCGGACATCCTAGAATGTGAAGTCAAGTGGGCCTTAGGAAACATCACTACGAACAAAGCTAGTGGAGGTGATGGAATTCCAGTTGAGCTATTTCAAATCCTAAAAGATGATACTGTGAAAGTGCTGCTCTCAATATGCCAGCAAATTTGGAAAACTCAGCAGTGGCCACAGGACTGGAAAAGGGCAGTTTTCATTCCAATCCCAAAGAAAGGCAATGCCAAAGAATCTCAAACTGCCACACAATTGCACTCATCTCACACGCTAGCAAAGTAATGCTCAAAATTCTCCAAGCCAGGCTTCAGCAATACGTGAACTGTGAACTTCCAGATGTTCAAGCTGGATTTAGAAAAGGCAGAGGCACCAGAGATCAAATTGCCAACATGCGTTGGATCATTGAAAAAGCTAGAGAGTTCCAGAAAAATATCTACTTCTGCTTTATTGACTATGCCAAAGCCTTTGAATGTGTGGATCACAACAAACTGTGGAAAATTCTTAATAGACTAATTAATAAGATTTAACTAATGAATACAGTAGATAAGATGCACTTTCCTGAGTTCCATGGAGTTTTGAGTCTACTAAGCTTATAATGTTTTAGGAAGAGAATCATCTTTACTCAAATAAAGATACAGTTTGATTTCCCTATTAATTAAGATCAAGGTGGGGATGGAAGAGATGAGCCCCATTCCCTTTCTCTCAGAACCCTTTGCTGACTTTGTTTCGGTGCTTCTAGCTATTAGAAACTCTCACCAACTGATTCCCCCTAGGCCTAAACTTTGGGGATTCAGGGTTTTTAAATCAGTATTTAGGACACAGAATCATCATAGTGCAGTTTTGCTGGTGAACTTGTAATAATAATATCCAATGTTTTCATGTAAAAATGTATCCCAGATTTCTATGGGAAAATTTAAGAATAAGATTGAGACCTGCTTGGTTGCAATAGATATATTAAGATAATAGTGTTTATTTTTAGATAAGGTCTGCTATGGTGGCCTGATTAATAGGCTGATACAGATTAGAAAAGTGCAAATATCTATAACAACATAAATTTCCATTTTAATTTATTTCTTTATTTCTATAGATGACATAAAATTAAAAATTATAGCATGAGGAGATTTAGCCTGAAAATAAAGAAGCGCTTCCTGATCATGTATGGACTTAGAGCATATTTAGGAAAAAATACTGAAATTTCACTCTTAGAGTCAATCCTTAGTCTCTTTGAGTTGGTTTATGTATAATACCAGCTGAAGGCAAGAGGATCCGCTTCTGTGGTACTGTTTAGTCCTCAGAATACACCATACATGTACCTGCTAAGCCGCTTCAGTCGTGTCCGACTCTGCATGACCCCATAGACGGCAGCCCACCAGGCTCCCCCATCCCTGGGATTCTCCAGACAAGAACACTGGAGTGGGTTGCCATTGCCTTCTCCAATGCAGGAAAGTGAAAAGTGAAAGTGAAGTCGCTCAGTTGTGTCCGACTCTAGCAACCCCATGGACTGCAGCCCATCAGGCTCCTCTGTCCATGGGATTTTCCAGGCAAGAGTAATGGAATGGGTGCCGTTGCCTTCTCCGATACATGTACCTACATGCTCATATACATGCAACCATCCATTTTTTAATTAGTTTTTAGTGCTAATCATTTTTAGGCAATTAATGAAACTAATCAGGTTTCTTTCTAGATGTATAGAACACAGAGTTATTGAAACAATAAAGTGGATTTGTATAGTATCTGTTTAGGGAATTATTTAGAACACTGGAAAACAAAACCCGAAAGGCAGCAGTACAGCTTTTCCGCTCAGCAATGTAGATTTACTTCATCCTGAGCCCAGGACCGACAGCTTCCTTTGGGAACATGTCTGGTTTATAGCTGCAAAGACAATATGACCTTTTAAAACTCTCTTGGGTCACTGAGGAAATAGTTGACTAGGTGTGTGAAGTAAGGCTTCTACATTCTACATTTAGCATTAATCTAAAGAGAGATGAAATTTATAAGTTAACATATTAAGATGTTTGTATAGTAATTATTAAGTTGATTATTAATTAGCTTAATATTAATTTTTGAGAAATAAACCCTAATAAGTACTTAGTAAAGCCCAGAGCTTATATAGTTGAATTTTTAGTTTATCAAGTTTCTCTGAATATCAACTTTTAAAAAAATATTATTGTTTCAAATGTTGAGAAGTATTAGAATTGAGATTGAAGAATAAAGTTTTTGGAACACTGTGCTTAAATGAAAAGATGTGGTAATATAATTTAAAAAATATGATTTATGTCTAATTTTATTTTAAAATTTTATGAGTTTCTTGATGCTTTTATGTCTGTATGCTGAGTTTGCACTCACTCGATCCTCCTGCCACCTCTTTTAGGGGTTATATCACAGCAACATTGGCCCATGACCGTGCCCCTATGAGGGTTTTATTGGCAAACAAGATCTTTAAAATTTATATCACTGAAGAAGACTGACATAAAGGGAATATTAAGGTATAGTTATTGAGTGATAAAGCCTTTGCATTTCAGATGTGATCATGAGTTCATGCATGTGGTAGGTTAATCGTGAAAGGAAGGCCAAGACAGCCAGGTGTGTAGTAACCTTGGTGTGGAGCCCCTTACACAGAAGGTATGCATTGAGTCTCCTGACTGTTAACAGTATTGCATGCCCTCAATCTGATATTCAAAAGCACTATTGCTTAAAAATAATACAAGTTTTTTAAAAGAGTTATTTTGTATTTATATTTTAATTGCCTTTTAAACCCAATTTCTTGTTATAACAGATATGAATATGTGTTTTGGGGTATTAGAAATGAAGCATTTACATAATGTGTTTTAAGGACAGCAGAAACCTGCTGGGTTCAGATATATTTCTGCAAATTCTTGAAAACATTACCTGGGATTTCATCCATTACTATTTCAAAGAAATTTAGTAGTTTTCTGTGATCCCTATGGGTTGAGGCTTTCAGAACTCATCAGAGAAATTCACATAAATTTTCATTCTACTCTGATTTAGTGGAAATTAAGCAAACTCGAGAAAATTTGAAACTGCCTCAGTTTTCGGTGAATAATTTATTCACACAAAGAGTAATATGGGCTTTTTTTCCCCTATAGGGTTTTATCAGTAATTCACTCCAAATTATTTAGCCCTTGATATGGATAAGACACTATGCTAGGTTGGGAAACTTTTGTTTCCTAGGAATTTTGGATCTAAAGACCTACCCTCATATTCAGTTTGTGCATTGTTAAGTCTTAGTTTTATATGTCAGCTATACAATTTTTCTGGAAAAATATTTATATATACTAGTAAGATACTTGTTGATTTTATATTTTTTCAGAGAAATTATAAATGTAGAAACCTCATAAATAATGTGATTCTAAAAAGTGAAATAACAGTATTATTGGCAATAAATCATATTATATTTGGTCACTAAAAGAAAAGAAAATTATTTCCATGTTCTTAAAGAAATTTGAATTTAGTTCCCCAAATTTAGATTTTAATAATGTACTTTTGAGCTTTTTTCTATTATTTTAATCTGAGTGACGTTATTCCTGTTAGGTTTGATTTGATCTTAATAGCAAAACACATTTCTGTATATTATGAAAAAATTCTACTCTTTATAGACAGTGCTATAGATATGATAGTAAAAATATTATTACCATATTTAAAACATGCAGTGTATTCAATTTTCAGATCTTCATTAAAAAATAACATTAAAATTATCTGTATTTCACTGGGGTAACCACAGGGTGCTTGATGAAAAACTTTTTGGATAGTCTTTGTGTCCAGTTTGAGTTGCTTTTGTTCATAAACATCTGTGATGTAGACTTACTTCTGAGTTTCTCTTCATTTGAGATAAACCACAAGTACCTGAAGTGAACTACATGTCTGCTTAATCTCAAGGAACCTTTAGGTTCAGAAATATGGGTTCACTGAAAAGCAAGATCAGTTAATCTTTAAAATAAAATATAATGAACCAATAAAAGAACTACAGTTCAAGTCGCTGACATCATACTAAATGTATTCCAGGAAATAGACATCTTCTCATAGTATGATTTTGCTGAATTTTTCTCTTTTAGAATATACAAAGACTCAATTGACTGAGAACTCCTTTATTAGATTAGAAGTAAGGCTATAAATGACATATGGCACCTTCTAGCCTGCTTTCTAATTAGGAAACAAATAATAGATACAGATTTTCCATTGCATTAATGAGCACAGATACAAATACACATGACTTGTTTTTCAAGGGATTAAAATAGTATAGAAACAATAAACATAGAGCCATTTTTATTTTAATATGACTTTCAAAACAGGATCGCAAAAGAAGCTGATTTATTAGAGGATAAATAGATATTTTGTAACTTTATAATGTCATGTGGTAGGTGATCTCAAGATAGAAGTGAAAATTAGAGCTATAGCTTAGACATCAAGGAAGTGTTAGCCTTTTTCTTCAGGCTAAGCTACACAAAAGTAAACTCTACAAAGTCAATAATGAGAGGCTGTTTATACTAGGATGTACAATGATTCTCTCAATCTCATTGAGAATGATAGACAGGAATTGGTGAAAATAAAAGCCTGGCATAGGAGAGGTAAAAAGTAATTAAGCCTGATACCTAGGTTTATGTTTCCTTCTGGTGGGTGGCACAGAGTGATGGGGCAGGAGCTTAAGGGTTACGGGAAGGAGAGTAGGAAGAAGAGGCCAGTAACATGGAACGGAGACTGAGGTTAAAATCTGGTCATTAAAAGACTTAAATTATTTGTTTTCAGCCTTTCTTGTACCTTAAAAACCCCCAAACATAAAACCTCAATCTTATTGTGACCATTTATAGTGACTGCCTTGAAATGCACACTTCTGACAAGTGGGAAACTGGATAATACACTAAGTTAGAAATAAAAGAACCCAGAAATCTAGTCATGTGTAAATCAAAGTTCTTTGTGGCCCCAACTTTATCACCTATAAAACAGATTATCTGTATAATACCTTCTAGTTCTATCTTATTGTGATTTGGTAATTCTATAAATAAACTGGACTAGCTTACTTGCTTTTCTACTTGAACGATTCCAACTAGACAACTTACCAGGAAAAGTTTATATTGATTCATTTATACAAATTTAAATTTGTTTATCCTTGATTAATTTCTTGAATTTATAACTGGCTAGTCAAATTCCACCAATAGCTAGATTGACATAGTTGAGATCGATTAGATTGCAAAAGTCTAGTGAGGCATCACGAGCCTTGTGGAGGTATTCTAGCTATGAACCTATTAGGTAGAGGATGTTATGAAGGAGGAAAATGATCATTGTGGTGTCATTTTTTAAACTTTTTCTTTTTTTTGATAATTACTTTGATCTTAAATCTATTTTAGATTTAAGTTGTAGAGATCAGTATAATCTCATTGGCTCCCATGAATATGGTACTCATTTGGTCATCTTTGCTAGATGAATTCAGGGTGTATTTATTCAGAATATGTATTTAAAGGGTAATTTTTTTAAAGTGAAGAAGATGAAAATTAGTGAGATATATATATTAGGTTTGGGTCTTCCCTGGTGGCTCAGATGGTAAAGAATCTGCTTCTAATGCGGGGACCCTGGTTCGATCCCTGGGTCAGGAAGATCCCCTGGAGAGGGAATGGCAACCCATTCCAGTATTCTTGACTGCAGAATTCCATGGACAGAGGAGCCTAGCAGGCTGCAGTCCATGGTAGCAGAGAGTTGGACAGGACTTAGTGACTAACACTTTCACTTTCACACTTCATATTAGTTTCAAACCAATAAAAGTTCAAAAGCATTTCAATCGGTAAGAATATGTATCCAAAATTTTCCTGAAGTTAGGAGACTTACATGGTTTCTGGCCTAAGAGCTGAGAAAATACAGATTGCATAATTTGAACAAGGACATGGCAGAATGACAAATTATATCAAAATTTGAAATGGGTGGAGGCAAAATCTACACAGAGACTGGATTGTCTTGAGTTTGGATAACATTTAGATTATCCAGCGTTTGGATAACATGAAGCCCCTTAGCTGCCATAAAGTGTAAGTTTAGTTCAAAAGCCAAAAAGAAAAAAAAATAGTAGCGATTGATTCTACAGAACTTTAGTATTTAGTAACACTTTCCACTGTAGTACAATAATAAATCATGTTTCCTAGTCTATAAAGTATTGTGGAGCCTCCAAATTGCATCTTGTCAAACAGAACAACCCATATTATAGGATTTATCCTAAAGGTGAATGTTATTTTCATCTTTATTGGCAACTGAGAAATGATTTTACTGTACAGTAAAATATCTTACTTGATATGTGATACTACTGTCAATCATCTATATGAGTAAATCAACTTTAGGATAAACATATACCTCCAAGAAGAAGACATGAGTATAGAATAGTACACAAAGGCATAGTCTGTGGAGCCAGATCGCCTGGGCTGTGGGAGTGTACAGATTACATGTGACTTCACGTGACTCAGCTTCTGGCTTGTCAGGTCCTACCTATAACTGAATTGACATCTTTGAGACCTGTTGCATTAAACATTTCAAAGCTTCAGGATTAATATTAGGATATTAATTGTATCTGTTAAGGCTGTTTTTGAGGTTTAATTATCTAGTCCACAAAAAAGGTCAAGTGTGTCTAAGTGCTAAATATTAGTTATTATATGATTATATTTGTTTTACGTTTCAATGAAATACGGCGTTAATGGTCAGATAGCCAAAGAAACAAATGGAATTAGCCTTAAAATATGGCCAAACAAAGAAAATCTAAAATCTCATTTCAAAGAAATGTAAAGAGGACTGATTGTTACAATCATTTTATGTACAAGCCATACCAGCTGTTATTTTTTTTCCCAACTTTCAATCATGGTTGAAAGTATAGCAAGAAAGCCTCATTCCAAGCACAAGAGAGAGCTCCACAACAATGGTGATTATACTGCTTGGAAGGAAACAGAGTTCTTTTAGTAGTGAGCATCTTTCTGTACACTTACTGGCTATTTGTATAATGTCTTTGGAGAAGTGTCTATTCAAATTATTTGCTCATTTTTAAATTGTCTTTTTGATAAAATTTGTCTTTTATTATTGACTTTTAGAAGTTCCTCATTCTGGATACATCTCTTATCAAATGTATGATTTACAAATATTTTCTCCCATTCTCTGGATTGTCTTTTCATTATTTTATGATGTTCTTGAAATCACAGATGTTTTATTTTGATGTCTAATTAATCTATTTTTTATGTTGATATAAAATTAAAAAGAATGCCTAATCTAAGGTCATGAAGATTTGCTTTTTTTTTCTCTAGAGTTTTTATAGTTATTAGCTATTACATTTAAGTCTATGAGTCATTTTGAATAAATTTTTGTGTCTGATGAGAGGTAGAGGTTAAACTTCATTATTTTGCTCATGGACATCCAGTTGTCCCAGCACCATTTATTGAAAAGGTGGTCTTTTCTCTATTAAATGGTCTTGGCTCCTGTGTCAAAAATCAGTTGACTATAAATATAAGTCCCATATCCTTTTTAAATTCTAGACTTTATCTAATTTGTTCCAGTTAAATGGAAAACTGAGTATGATTTTTCTTAAATATACTTTATAATAAAGTCTCCTTTCCTTTCATCCAATTGATAAATCATTTCCATTGTCAGTTTCTTTGTTATTAGTACACCAAGTTTTTTATGTTTCAGCTGAAACTAATTTTCTTTTATTTCTGTAAGTCAAATGACCTTTGTCTTCCTTGCAATGTTTTACTAAATTAACTTTCTACTTAGATGTTCCTTATACTCAGGGGAAAAATATTAATTTGAATGGAAGTTGCCTGTGTCTACTAAAAGAAAGAATCCATTATATTTCTAGTTCTTTAATTCATTTGTTGATGTGTGTGTGTGTGTGTGGGTGGGTGGGTGTGTGTGTTTGAGTCACTCAGTTGTGTCTGACTCTTTGCAACCCCATGGACTGGTAGCCCACCAGGCTCCTCTGCCCATGGAATTCTCCAGGCAAGAATACTGGAGTGGGTTGCCATTTCCTCCTCCTGGGGATCTTCCCGACTCAGGGATCAAACCTGGGTCTCCTGCATTACAGGTAGATTTTTTTACCATCTGAACCACTAGGGAAATCCCTAACAGATATCTTCAGTAGTCAAAAAGATAATATTGTATAACTAAAGGGTCATATAGAATAATTGTAACATTAACATAATTAGAGAGATTGGGAGAAGTTTCATAGTTCTCAGAAGAAATTTACTTAAAAATCTAGTATAATTTCCAAAGCAGAAGTAAAACTTACATAAAGAAATCCTCCATTACCCTTTCTGTAAACCCCAGTACACTCAAATTGCAAATTTATTATTATTTCTCAGAATTTCCTTTTTATGAAACATTGTCTTGCCTGGGTCCTGCACAAGCTACAAAATAAGCCATATCTATTTGATTAACTCACTTGCCAAAATTTAGATATCACCTTTGCAGTCTCACAGTCTCTCTCCTTTTCTCATGTACCTTTTAGGCTTACTTAGACCATAATGTCAATTACAAATTCTAACTTAACCCCCAACACTCTCATGCAATGACATGCTAGTGCTATTGGCAAAATCCATCAGGTGTTCAGATTTTGTGTGGACTTGGAAAAAGTGAAATTCGAACGTGAAGGTACGTTAACTTTTTTCCTCTTAGAAACTTTAATGAAAAATATAATAAAATTTGTGCCGTCTTTGGTAGCAATATCTTGATACTGTTTGATTATTGGGGATTTTATTCAACTGGTTAAAATTCATTTCTTCAAACTTCCTTAATGGATTTGAAGAAGCTGATGATAAAAGTAAATTCAAGGACCTCATCAGCTAGGGCTAAATGAACCCCAAAACCTAGTTCTCTAGTCTCTCATTCAGTCTTTTTTTTTCCCTTTAAAATTATTTATTTGGCCGCTCTGGGTCTTAGTTGTAGCATGCAGGATCTTTAGTTGAGGCATGTGGGATCTAGTTCCCTGAGCAGTGATTGAACCCGAGCCCCTTGCTTTGGGAGCATAGAGTCTTAGCCACTGGACCACCAGGGAGGACCTTCATTCAGTCTTGATTTTCTCTTCATGAGCTCATGTTATCTCTCCCATCTGCATGATGGGTCTGGTGATGGCTAAGGGACTGGCTTGCACCAAGAGTCCATTTCATGTTTGTACCATACTACATACGGTAACGATATTCCTGAAAATTGCAAATTAAATGTTTACAAATAGAATATTTTAAAATACACAAGTCAAGTTTACCAATCAGATTACCATTGTAAAATGATAATATAAAAAGTTTTTATAAAGCTAACCACCTCCTGATTTATCTGTTTTAAGTTATATTTTAGCTTTTTAAAAGATTGAAAGTAGAGACCAAATATTTTTACCAGCTAAGTAATTTGAAAAATGGTCTTTGAATTTATTAGGCTGGGAAAAGCATTTTAGTGATTTAATTGAGAAGAAGTTTAATGAAATACAAAATATCTCCAAGTTAGTGGTCTCCTCTTTGAAACATTCATAATAGCAAATGTAGTGAAATTATCAAAATAATAAAAGTAGCAATAATTAGATAGCTGCAGTCTGAAAAGTTACACTTTATCATCTGAAGTAAAATATTGACTCACTGAGAAGCTGAACTTTGACTTTAGACTTTTTCTTAAGATCTTGGGAACCCTATGTAAAGCATTTGTTAGGCAAACACAGTAAAAATTAGATTTTTTGTATTTGTTTTTTAGTTGAGTGATGATAGCTTTATAATATTGGTTTGATTTCTGTCATACGTCAACATGAGTTAACCATAGGGGTACATACGTCCCCTCCCTCTTGAATCTCTCTCCTACCTCCCTTCCTTAAAAATTAGATATTTTAAACTAAGAGATTAACTTAGAAAATCAAGAAAAAAAAACTGATTTTTAAAAAGAATAATATACCTGTTGCTCTCAGAATTTACCTTTTAAATAAAACTCCTAGTACAGATTTTCTTTGGAGAAGGCAATGGCACCCCACTCCAGTACTCCTGCCTGGAAAATCCCATGGAGGAGGAGCCTGGTGGGCTGTAGTCCATGGGGTCGCTGAGGGTCGGACACGACTGAGCGACTTCACTTTCACTTTTCACTTTCATGCATTGGAGAAGGCAATGGCAACCCAACCCAGTGTTCTTGCCTGGAGAATCCCAGGGACGGGGGAGCCTGGTGGGCTGCCGTCTATGGGGTCGCACAGAGTCGGACACGACTGAAGTGACTTAGCAGCAGCAGCACAGATTTTCTTAGTTGCTTTGGATCAGTATGAAGGCAGATGCATTAGGTAGGCCAAGTTTGTCTTTAGTATCTTCTACTTCTCTTTAATATGTATGGTTGTATTAACAAATTGTTAAGAATAGCTTTTTAAAAGATTGAAAGTAGAGACCAAATATTTTTACCAGCTAAGTAATTTGAAAAGTGATCTTTGAACTTATTAGGCTTGGAAAAGCATTTTAGTGATTTAATTGAAAAGAAGTTTAATGAAATAAGAATTTAATGTTTAAAAAGATGTTCTTAACAAAGCACCACACACTGTGGACCTAAAACAACAGAAACCTATTTTCTCACAATTCTTTAGGCTAGAAATCAGAAACCAAGATGCTGGCAGGGTCATGCTCCCCTCAAAGCTTCTAGGGAAGGATCCTTCCTTCCCTTTTTCAGCTTTGAGCCCCAGATGTTCTTTGGTACGTGGCAGCATCACCCAGTCAATGCCTCTGTCCTTACACCCATGTCATCCCTCTGTCTGTATCAGTGTCTCTTCTCTCTTTTTCGTAAGGACAATAGTCATTTTGGATTAGGGCTCATTCTAATCTAGTATGACTTCATCTTCACTTGGTTGACAAATACCCCATTCCCAAGTAAGATTGCATTGACAGGTATAAGTGATTAGGAGTTGAACATCTCTTTTGGAAGGACACAATTCAGCCTATCTATTATCTTTAATTTCCTAAGCACTTCTGTGAAAGTCCATTCAGTTTACTTTGTCTTTGAATCTTGTTTGTTTCATTGATCCATCCATCCATCCAACAAGCAAAACTAAACCTGCTGTGTGACGGCCTGTACTTACATTCTGTTAGAAGTTGACAGACGACCAAGCCATTAAAAATATAAAAACATTTTTTCATAATAACTTACAAAGAAAAGTGGCTCAGATGGTAAAGAATCTGCCTGCAACGCAGGAGATCCAAGTTCAATCCCTGGGTCAGGAAGATCCCCTGGAGAAGGAATGGCAACCCACTCCAGTATTCTTGTCTGGAAAATTCCATGGGCAGAGGAGCCTGGTGGGCTATATAGTTCATGGGGTTGCAAAGAGTCGGACACAACTGACTGACTAACACTTTCACTTTACGAAGATAAATTAGGCATGAAAGAATATCAAAAAATGTGGGGATGATAGGCATGGCGTGTGCACGGCAGCTACATTTCAGACAGGATAATCAGTGTCAGCTCTCTGCTCTGCTAAATGAATACATCTGAACTTGTTGGTGATCACTAGCCAATGTGCTGACTCATTCACGTAATATAGTAAAAACATCCTCCTAGAAATAATTCCTAAAGTTAGACAAGTGGTCGAATATAGATAATACAAACTTGGGTTTTATAAAAATGGCTTTGAGGAATGTCCCTTGCTGTATTCATTCAGCTAACCAGTGTTATGTGCATTCTGTGTGCCAAGACCTCTGCCAGGTGCGGGAGATGCAAAATTATAAGCAGAAAAAGGCAGCTTCTGCCCTCCTGGAACTGTATATTATAGGGCTGCCCCTCAAATCCTGATGTAATGTGGAAATCATTCTCTGATAACAAAGAACCAGCAGCTCTTTGGTATATGTGGAAGAGTCAGTTTGAATCTGACTTTACTAATGTGTTTCCTGCTGATCTCGAAGCAAAAGAATGGAATGTAATTCATTAGTTGTTGAAATGATATCTTTTAAATATTCATAGCTTATTGATTAAAGGCCATGTATCAATATTCTAGGGAGGAAGAAAATTTGGGGTATGAGTGCTGATGGCTAGCCTCAGATAAGCTATGTTGTTTTCCTTGGTTTAAAGTTTTGGGTTATTTTTACAGAAATATTATAGTGGAAAATATTATTATGAGCTGCATAGCCCAGCTGTGAAATACAAAAGCTGGTAGAGACCAAATTTTATTTGACAATTTGTTTATTGACTTTTAGAATATAAAACCAAAAGAAACCATGTACTTTCATTTAAGAAAACAAATCTTCATTTCTTAGAGGACAAATCAAAGTTTGCTGAGTAGCTCACCTAAAAAAAAAAATGACCCAAGTTGTTACCCTGATTTCCTGTAGACTGTGTATATCTGCCAGCTATTGTTTTACTAAGATGAATGAATCTCTGCCAGAGGATTTAAAAGCTCTTTTAGAACTATAAAATTCCTTAGTGTACAGAAATAAAATTTGCTGAGCTAAATGTTCATCAAAAGGTAATGCATCAAGCTAAAGGAAAAGTCTCCAGACACACAGGCAGATTGTACATGTAGATTTTCTTGTATATCATGTTAAAACAAAAAGTATGGAATGCATCTGTTACTGGCCTGAAAACCAGATTAAACCAGAATGGAACCCGCCAAGATCTTCCTCACTGTTGTTATGCCAGTCATGCTAAGATCCAAGGGCACCCATGGCATTCAGTGAGTGCTTAGTAAGCGTCCTGTCTGGCATCTTTGACTGAATTACATCTCGGGTTCTGATGCTCTCCAGCTTTACTGACGCAGAGGGTAGATGTGTCCTTGCCTCCCTTTTGTGGTGTGTTTTATCTCAAGTTGATACTTTTTTTATTCTCTCCACTTGGCCCTCCTCCAATATGTAACTTGTTTTACATATTTTTATTATATCCAAGCTGAGACTGTTAGGAAATGAAACATATACATTTTAATAATTGTGAAACTACTGCTTATTTGTTTTTCTAACAAAGTCGATAATCTAGGGCTTTTCTTGACCTTAGTGGTTTTTTACACGAACAATGTATATTGATTTCCGGGCCACTCCCAGTTTCCTATAGACTAAGTATATGTATTATTAACTATAAGTCAGGGAATCATGCTATCTATATTTCTTCTAGAATTTTTGGGTTTACTACAATGGAATTTTATTTTAATTCTATTGTATGAAACAGTGTAATTGATATTATGAAATTTTTAATGTATTTTGTTGTTTTTTTTTTTTTGCTTGGGATTTAGGTTGGTTAAAATGCACCATTTGTGAGGCTAAAGAAACAAATTTATTCCCTCTGAATCTGAAGTTTTATTCTCTTTCCTGATCACACATTGTCCCTTTAATCACAGATCAGCAGTCTCACCATATGTGTGTCATTGACTATACAGAGAATTCAAGCAAAATGGTAGAATGGTTTGAGGCTAATCTGTCATCACTTTGAGATACCAGCTTCTCGTGTGTAACAGTAGGGTTACTTTCATGTGTGAAGGATGTTGGGTAGAGCACACTGCCCTGACTATGTCATGTTATAGCAGAGTTCTGTTGCATTTGCTCTTTAGTTGCTAAGTTGTGTCCAACTCTTTGCAACCTTATGGACTATAGCCCACCGGGGCCCTCTGTCCGTGGGATTTCCCAGGCAAGAATACTAGAGTGGGTTGCCATCTGTTGTGTTACTTGTCATAAAATAAGATGGTGAGTTCTCATGTTAGATGAAACTCATTCTTTTTAATTTATTGAGAAATAAAGGCATTTAATAAGCAAGCTTACACTTGGGACAGCTATGGTTGGGACATTGTTCTGGTTATCTATTTTTGTGGAATAAGCCACTTCCAAAATAGCAGCAGTCATTTAATTTGCTCACAATTATGCATTTAGGACTGAGTCTGTCTTTGTTTGACATGGAATCAACAAGGTAGTTCAAATAGGGCTTCAGAACCTGTTTCAAAGATGGCTCATCACATGGCTCACAGGTTGGTACTGACTGTTGACTGGAGTTTACCTGGGGCTGTTAACCAGGCTTCTCAGGTCCTTTCCATGTGGGCCTCCCTGTTGGGCTGTTTGGGCTTCCTCAACGGCATGGCAGCTAGATTCCCAGAGCAGTGTTCCAAAAGATGGGAAACAGAGGATGCCAGCATATCAAGACATGGGTCTAGAAACTGGCTCACTATCTCTTGTGCTAAATTCTACTGGTCACAGAACCCACTCAGATTTATGGGGAGGGAACATAACCCTCACCCCTTGGTGGAAAGAATGTCAAGTAATCTATCATCATATTCTGGGGAAATATAGGCACTTGGCCACTTCTGTAATCTTAGGTTAGAATCTGTCAGTCACATCCCAAAACAATGGAATCAGGTCAACAGATATCGTGATCTGACAAGCAGCATTCTAGAAATCCACTCTACCTTTTTTGCGTATTTTTCTCTTTCTAGGTGTGTACCAACACATGAATCTCCTATAGTAAACTTGAAGTCATCATCATTTCTAGGCAGAAATAATCCATCCTTTTGTCAGTGGTCTCAAAATATTTTCTATTATCAGATCAGATCAGATCAGCCGCTCAGTCGTGTCCGACTCTTTGCGACCCCGTGAGTCGCAGCACGCCAGGCCTCCCTGTCCATCACCAACTCCCGGAGTTCACTCAGACTCACGTCCATCGAGTCAGTGATGCCATCCAGCCATCTCATCCTCTGTTGTCCCCTTCTCCTCCTGCCCCCAATCCCTCCCAGCATCAGAGTCTTTTCCCATGAGTCAACTCTTCGCATGAAGTGGATTATGCATCTCTATAATTACTTGTAAAAAAGTTTCTTCTATTTTCTTCTATATGTAGTGAAGAATGTTATATTTTATTATTCCTGCAGAAGAGGACAGATGGTTCCTTGCCTCCATCTCTGTGAATGAAAATTTTTGAGTATGTATCAGACTACTAATATTTTATTTCCCTTACAAAAATCTTAGGAATTAAAAAAGTAAAAAAAAAAATTAAGAACTTATAATGTATTATCCTTGTGTGCCTGGGTTTGCACACCTCATTGTAGGGAACTCTAGAGTACTGTTTTTTTCTCTTTCTTTGGCTTTCCACCTTATTCTCTATTCATTTTTGGCACACAGTCTGAAAATAGTTCCTTCTCTCTTGATATGAGTGTTTCATTCTTCATCTTAAGAAAGGGGGTCTAATTCCCCTCCTCTTTAATCTGGGCTGGGCTTGGTGTTATCCTGACCAGTAGAATGTGGCGGAAGTTAGGTTGTATGAGGTCTGAAGTTCTGTGAAGGCATGCAACCTCCCTCTAGGCCTTTTAGAATGTTGTCTCTTGGAATGTCCCCTTTTAGAACTTAGCCTCCTTGTTGTGAGAATGCCGAGCCATGTAGATCGTCTGTGTGTATGGCTCCTGCTGCCACTCCAGCTGAAAGCCAGGTGAGTGTGTCATTTTGGATGTCCAACCCACTCATGCCTTCAGATGACTCTAGTCCCAGCCATCGTCTGTGACCATGTTAGAGAACCACCCAGTCAAGCTTCCAAAATGATGAGAGAAAAGAGCAAATTGTTCTTTTAAGTCACTAAGTTTACAGGCAGTCTGTTATGCAGCAGTAGATAGCCAGAACATATTCTTCCTTATTCTATTGATTGGTTTTCCAATTATTAATGCCCTCCTATGAGTCATGACTCTGGAGAAGGAAATGGCAACCCACTCCAGTATTCTTGCCTGGAGAATTCCATGGACAGAGAAGCCTGGTGGGCTACAGTCCGTGGGGTTGCAAACAGTCAGACACAACTGAGAAACTAACACACACACACACACACACACACACACACACAAACACACACATGAGTCATGACTAAAGAATCTCATTAAGAACATTAAAATGTGTGTTTTTTATAGACAAGGAAACTGAGGCTCAGAGATATTAGTTAATCTCTTTAAGGTCAAATTGTCAGGAAGAGAGGGTCTGGGATTAAAAATGTAGGTCTTTTGGATATGAGAACCTATATTCTTTCTACTGAAGCATTCTTCATGTCAGACTGCATGTCACTGTGAAATAGTATTAATGTCATTCAACATGATTATCTGGTTTGCTAAACAGCCCATAGTAGGGCTTCCCAGGTAGTGCTGATGGTAAAGAATCCGCCTGCCAATGCAGGAGATTCAAGAGATGTGGGTTTGATCCCTGCATTGGGAAGATCCCAATCAACTCCACTGGAGTGGAGTAATGGCACTCCACTCCAGTATTCTTGCCTCCAAAATTCCTTGGGCAGAGGAGCCTGGTGGGCTGTAGTCCATGGAGCTGCAAAGAATTGAACATGAAGCAACTGAGCACAAACAGACCATGGCAGGTAGAAGCTTTTGTTGGATCCTTGGATTCCTCAGGGCTTGGAAAGAGGTAAACAAACAAACAAACCCCAGCCAGATTAGAAAAGTAATTGGCAGTGTCAGGAACCCCTAGCAATGGAGGTGTTTCTGAAAAACCCTATAGTCATCCTACAAAAGAAAAAGCTTTAAAAATCTTCCAGGTTAATAGAGTAGGACGCCCGTTTACAGCAACAACAGTTACATAAGAATGTTTTGTTGCCCATACCTCTTCTGTCTCCAAAATTATGATCATCCATTCCCCACCCGGTTCCGGAAGGGTCAGAATAGGGAGTTGGTGAGCAGGATAGGAGGTGAGCTAGATAAGTCCATTCAGCTGCCTCCCAGGTCACAGGAAAGCTTTGTCTGTGTTAGTCGTTCAGTCATGTCTGACTCTTTGCGACCTCATGGACTGTAGCTCTCAGGCTTCTCTGTCCATGGAATTCTCCAGGCAAGAATACTGGAGTGGGTTGCCAATCCCTTCTCTAGTCCTGACCCAGGACTCGAACCTGGGTTTACCGCATTGCAGGCAGATTCTTTACCATCTGAGCCACCAGCGAAGCCCAGCTTTGCCTAGGGGTAGGTGAAATTGCTGGACTGGGGAGTGATAATGGCAATCTTAATAATAACATGAGACTGGCTTTATAGATTATCAGATTGAGATATTTTCCAACTTAAAGAAAATATAGGCATTTTTATTATCTAGGAGTTATCAAAAATGTCATGATTGTCTGAGTTTCCAGCCATGGCAAGGGAAAAAATTGACCCACTGTGTAAATTCTGAAGACAGTGGGAGACTAAATTAGGTCATTGCAATTTTATCTGTTGAGTTGGGCTGCTATGCCACCTATGTTATGTTGCAGCTAGATTGCACTGTGCAGTGTTTCATAGGGTGAGCAGAAACCTAAGAATGAATGTGGTTAGATTATGAGCTCTTTTGGAATGGAAGTGAATTTAAAATTTTTAAGCAAAGAAAGATCTCTTTGTGGAGAGAATAGAGGCACTCAGAGATTCTATACCTTTTTTATTAAAACTTAAAATTTCAGTAAAAATATTATAATTATTCAATATAAAATGGAGTTTTCTAATAACCATATTATGTGACTTGCATTTTGTTTTGATGATGATGCTGTTAGAGGCCTTTCAACTTTTCAGGTAATTTTTTTAAGGCTTCTCTCCTTTATCTTACTCCCTCTCTTTTCCCTTCCTGAAATTGGTTCATCACCAAACTATAACAAAATTAATATATAACAAAGCACAAATATTATATTTTGATAGTTATTCTTGAAAGCAAGTGTTTCTGTTGAAGGTTTAGTGTTAATAAACAGTTCAGTTCAGTCACTCAGTCGTGTCCGACTCTTTGTGACCTCATGAATTGCAGCACGCCAGGCCTCCCTGTCCATCACCAACTCCCGGAGTTCACCCAGACTCAAGTCCATCAAGTCCGTGATGCCATCCAGCCATTTCATCCTCTGTCGTCCCCTTCTCCTCCTGCCCCCAATCACTCCCAGCATCAGAGTCTTTTCCAATGAGTCAACTCTTCGCATGAGGTGGCCAAAGTATTGGAGTTTCAGCTTTAGCATCATTCCTTCCAAAAAAATCCCAGGGCTGATCTGGACTGGTTGGATCTCCTTGCAGTCCAAGGGACTCTCAAGAGTCTTCTCCAACACCGCAGTTCAAAAGCATCAATTCTTTGGCGTTCAGCCTTCTTCACAGTCCAACTCTCACATCCATACATGACCACAGGAAAAACCATAGCCTTGACTAGACGGACCTTTGTTAGCAAAGTAATGTCTCTGCTTTTCAATATGCTATCTAGGTTAGTCATAACTTTCCTTCCAAGGAGTAAGTGCCTTTTAATTTCATGGCTGCAATCACCATCTGCAGTGATTTTGGAGCCCAAAAAAATAAAGTCTGACATTGTTTCCACTGTTTCCCCATCTATTTCCCACATAGCAACATCATATAATCTTTTTAGTGAGACAGATAATTATATAGAAATGCTCATATTTAATGCAAAGATAATGATTGTGTTTTACTAACCAAACATTGTTGAAAGAAAGCAAAGGAAATTTATTAATGTCATTACTGATGACCTTTTCTGTTGTATTTTTTGGATTTGTAAATGAATTATTATTTTCCCCAAAGACATTAAAATTTATTGCTGCACGCTCATTCATTTCAGTCATGTTCGACTCTTCGCGACCCTATGGACTATAGCCCACCAGGCTCTTCTGTCCTTGGGATTTCCCAGGCAACAGTACTGGAGTGGGTTGCCATACCCTCCTCCAGGGAATCTGAACCTGAGTCTCTTATGTCTCCTTCATTGGCAGGCTGGTTCTTTACCACTGTCACCACCTGGGAAACTCAAAATTTTTAAATCTCATTCAAATAAATAAGAGTCTTTTACTCATTAAAAGTAAAGGCAGCATTAAATGTAAAATAAAACAGAAAAGATTAACTGATAAGCTCTTTCTTTCCAGATATGAAAATATACCGCTACATATCTGGAAAGAAAGAGCTTATCAGTTAGTTGTCTCTGATTTTTCCTACATTTTAATGCTGCCTTTATTTTTATTGAGTAAAATACTCTTATTGATTAGGATGAGATTTTATCTCTGAAGGAGTTCACTGGGTCATCCATCAAATCAGGATCTCTCATTTAATCTCCTATCAGCTGTTTGGTATAATCAAAATAAAGTCTTTACCATTCAGTATTATTATGTGCTTAACTTCACCTGCTTTTGGAAACAGAAATAGATACTAGCTTATTTCCAGTATGTGTGGAGCAAGTTACACCCATTGTTTTCTGGCCTTTCTTTCTTGCATAGAACTCTCACTGAGGCTGTTAAATTTACTTGAAATGTTAAGAAGTCGTCTTGCTTTCACCACAGATATCTGGAGAAGGAAGATTTGCCAAAAAATGCCATATTTAACATTTTTGATCATAAAAATGGAAGACATATTCACTGAATATGATCAATAATATAATAATAAAGTAACTTTCATTCAGTTAAAATTATACACTACTTATTTTCTTAGGGCAGTGGTAAGAGCAGGAAGTAGGAAACTGTTAAGAAATGTCTGGTTTATGTCTGTGGCTTGAATGAGAAGCCAGAGGATAGAGAAGGAAATGGTCATGCTCAGGGCACCTTGTGTTCCATGTGAGATGGAGCATCACACCCACAGGTGAGCATTCAGGAAATGCGGTACATTGAAGCAAAGCATGCGGACTCATGATGTATTTGTACCTGCTGCTCTCCAAAATGGAAGCAAAAATATTTGAGTTAACATTTTCCTCCCTAATATGAGTCTTTGTAGAGTCGTTGATAAAATAAATAGTCTTTACAGAACAGTAGATTGGATTAAAAAACAACAACAACAAACTAACTAAAATCACTGTGTTGATACCTTCTGAGAAAAATTCTTGTTTTTAAACCGCCTGAATGAGATCTAAAAATGCCAGTTTTTCTTATTGACTAATTTTTTTTTTTCTTGGAAAAAAACTTTGGCCTGCAGGGATCTGCAAGGTCTGCTGGGCCAAGTGAGGTAGAGGCTGCAGCTATGTTTAGGGTGTGGAGCAGTGTCTGCGACAAAGAGAGAGGCCTTGGTAGATGTTTGCTGAATGAATGCAGGTAGTCCACAAGAACATGCTGTGCTAGGTGATTATTATTTTTGGTTTATTGGGTTGCCTGTGTTCAGAAGCATAAACATCAGCCTAAAAGCTCCAGTCAAAGCAGTTTTTCCTAGACTGATGCGTGGTACATGGAAGGGTTCGCTTCAGAGTTGTTATTCAGTGCTTATATTTTAGCTCTTCTAGTCATATGATTTTCCATTATTGCATGTTAAACTCTAATTGGCTGAGGACATATGGCAAGAGTACACGTGTGTCTCTATAATTCTTTTTTAAGCCACAAGGCACCTAGTTTATGATCCCTGGGAAAAGAGGTGATTACAATGTGTCTGCTTTAGAAAGACTAGGAAAGGCCTTTCAGTGATTGTGGAAGAAGCTTTAGAATGTCTTAGCAACAGGTGTCGTGATGTCTTGTTGGAAAACTTAAAAAAAATTTTTATGTATTTTTGGCTTCGTCAGATCTTAGTTGCGGCCCATTGCATCGTGCAGGATCTTTTTTTGTAGCATGTGGACTCTCGAGTTGTAGTATTCAGGGTTAGTTGCCCCACAGCATGTGGGATCTTAGTTCCCTGACGAGGGATTGAACCCACATCTCTCGCTTTGCAAGGTGGATTCTTAACTGCTGGACCATCAGCGAAGTCCCAGGAAAGCTATTCTTTAATGGCGTGTGCCTACTACTGTTCTTGGAAGCTCTGTGTAGGTTAGATTGCTCTGCAAAACATAACTCTTCAGGTCTATTTGGATGAATTGTCAAATAAACATTCCCTTTTGTTTCTAAGCTTTTTCAACATCCTGAAGATTCTCTTCAATGAACAATAATGAATATGGTTAGTAATCACTGTGCATGCGTGTGTGTTTAGTTGCTCAGACGTGTCCGACTCTGTGCAACCCCATGGACTGTAGCCTGCCAGGTTCCTCTGTCCAGGGGGTTCTCCAGGCAAGAATACTGGAGTGGGTTGCCATACCCTCCTCCAGGGGATCTTCCCAACCCAGGGATCAAACCCACGTCTCCTGCGGCTCCTGCATTGGCAGGAGCGGGTTCCTTACCACTAAGGCCACGTGGGAATCCCTAGTAATCACGGTGCGTGCTAAATTGCTTCAGTTGTGTCCGACTCTCTGCGACCCTATAGTAATCACTGCTGCTGCTAAGTCACTTCAGTCGTGTCCGACTCTGTGCGACCCCATAGACGGCAGCCCACCAGGCTCCCCCGTCCCTGGGATTCTCCAGGCAAGAACACTGGAGTGGGTTGTCATTTCCTTCTCCAATGCATGAAAGTGAAAAGTGAAAGTGAAGTCGCTCAGTCGTGTCCGACTCTTAGCGACCCCAGGGACTGCAGCCTACCAGGCTCCTCCGTCCATGAGATTCTCCAGGCAAGAGTACTGGAGTGGGGTGCCATTGCCTTCTCCTTAGTAATCACTAACTTGATGTAAATAAAGTTAGGAACATTTCTTACATTATGGGGCAATGCTTAGGGCTTATTTCAAAACAATAGATAGCCTGTTTTTTTCTGTTTTCTTCTGCATTAGTCAAACAAATAAACTGCTCTTTTCTCACTAACATTTGCCTAAGGAAAAACTATGCACTAACTAGAAAAGTAGTGTTCTGAGAAATTTCCATGAAAAGTGCCAGTCGGCACCTGAGCTGTATCCTAAGTGTTTTGTCAGTGACGGAAGCCTCAGGGACAAGCCATCACGAGTGAGAGCAGAACTGCGCTGAGGACTGAGAGTGATCCTCGCGATTCACTCAGACTCCGCTATTCCCTTACATCACTATAACCGGGCTCCAGGAAGACTGCCAAGATGTCCGGGTTTCCCTCTCCAGCCCCCCAGAGCTAACTGATGATCGGACCCGGGATGCCTTGACTCAGCCGTACCGCATACACACAGTGCGGTCCCGAGGCCGCCGGCATCCTCACCACCGACTTCTTTGTTGGGCAACTTCCTAAGGCAGCGTGGGGCAGCAGAAATGCCGGGCTCTTCACCGAAAAGCAAAGTCCCGTTGGTGAACCCTCGCCTGAGGGTAAACGGGATGTTAACTAGGGTCTCTAATGTGTTGGATTTCAGGTTAAGGGGTGTGATTTATGGGTTGTGTTGGTAAGATTCCGGCTTTTTTTGTTTGCAATCGTAAATTTTATTTCTAAGTTCTGCGCAGAAATTAGGTACGGAAAGCAGATTTTTATACACTACTGAGGAATTTCAACGGAAAGAACCCCATTTGGTGGAGTTTGAGGCCCAGTTCAGCTGATTGGATGGGTCCTTGGGGGCCACTGATGTATTACACTAGACGGTAGACATGAGGGAGTTGTCAGACTGCCACCGGGGCTTTCCTTCCCCCCATCCCCTCCCTGGTTCTTGCCAAGTCTGCTTTGCATTTGAAGTTGATTGAAATGGGTCTCACTGTTAACCTGTCAACTGAAACCCCTGTGATTTAGAAGGCTTTTTGTTCATTTCATTGGTGCAAGAAATTAAAGTGAGAAATCTGGATCCTTTTAGAGCACTGGAGATGACCAAACAGAACAGCATCTGGACTTACCCCCAATTAATGGAAAAGTGTTGTCAGGTGCAGAAATGAAATTTTTTTTTAGAAAGGTAGTTCTTTGGTGCCAAAAGTTTGTTGTGGGTAATGACCTCTCTGGAGCTATTCAGAAAGTCCCTGGAAAACATTATGAAGAATTATACCATCTTGGATTTAGGTGCATTTATTCTTCCTAAGACCACAAAATGCTTTCATATATGGGTTATCTCATTTATCTTCATAACATCAGCATGAAACAGTCTGTGGCAGGTATAATTATCCACTCTATGGAGAGAGAAATGGGGTGTCCAGAGAAACCAGAGAGTCACAGAATGTTTATGTTTTGTAGTGTTTTTCTTTCCAAATAGATGAAAATACTCTTTATTATGTGAGGAAGCTATTTATTATGGGCACGTTGTGTACAGTAGAAAGGTGTTAACCATTTTGTGCCATATGATAACTTGAGGGGGTAGCCATAAGTTGCTGTCTATTAAATCACTTTGTATATTGTCTATTTTTGGTGAATTGAACAAGTTATGAATGAAAACAAACTTGTCTGGAAAATGGGTTAAAATAATCTTTTTCTTGGTCCTTAGAAACTGGAAATGTAACTTGTCCAGCAGTAACGAAACAGAACCAGATGTTATTTTCCAGAGTAGAAAGCAGCCTGACATGAACACCTTGGTCACAGAGTCTGGGGGTTGAGCCAGATTTAAAGCATTGTTACTGTATTACATCAGAGATGCTGTGAAGAAAAAAATGATGTAAAATTATGGGAACCGAATTGGACTCTTTTGGAAAAAAAGGTGTTTGGTAAATTAAGTATGTTGTCAAGAATCCCTGAAGTATACTTGAGGAAAGTGTTAGGGGGAATTTTATTAGATAGGATACAAGGTTTTCTAAGGCAACAGAGAATCTAAAAATATCTCGACAACCAGGATAGAAGTTTTCTTCCTTTTTTGTAAGTCTGGGTAAGTGGCCAGGGTGGTCTGGCAGCTTGACAGTATCGGAAACCTAGGATCCTTTTAATTCAGTGTTTCATTTTATGGTCTGAGTTGATCCTTATTTTCTTTACCATGTCAATATTCCAATTGCTGGGGGGTTGAAGGTTGGGGAAGAGACAGTGTACCAATCAGAGCCCTATATATCAGTGTTTATCCACTTGGCTTCCCTGGTGGCTCAAATGGTAAAGAATCTGCTCATAATGTGGGAGACCCTGGTTTGATGCCTGGGTTGGGAAAATCCCCTGGAGAAGGGAATGGCTACTCACTCTAGTATTCTTGCCAGGAGAACTCCGTGGACAGAGGAGCCTGGTGGACTGCAGTCCATGGGATCATAAGGAGTTGGACATAACTGAGTGACTTTGCAAGAGATCCACTATCCGTTGGTCAAACCTGAGTCCTATGGACACATTTAGTTTGAGAGAGCCTGGGACATAAAGTCTTTAGCTAGGTAGCCATATGCTCAGCTAAAATGTGAAGGGCTGATACTAAGTCAAGAAGGGGAGAAAGTATATTGAGGAAAACCCAGCAGTCTCCAGCACAGAAATATATGGGGCAAAATTTTAATCTATTTTGAGATGTATCAATTCTATGGTTGTTTTAGAGTTAAATGTTACCCAGTGTGCTTTCTGGGGCTTCCCTGGTGGCTTAGTGGTAAAGAACTGCCTGCAACACAGGAGATGTGACAGGAGCTACGGGTTCAATCCCTGGGTGAATCCCCTGGAGCAGGAAATGGCAACCCACTCCAGTATTCTTGCCTGGGGAATCCCATGGACAGAGGAGCCTGGCGGGCTACAGTCCATGGGGTTGCAAGAGCTGGACATGACTTAGCAACTAAACAAGAATATATGAATATGTCAATCATCTGATAGATTTCCTTAACTCAATTGAGATTTGTGACATAGCTAAATCATTAAGATAATGAATTGTGTATTTTTTATATTAAAAGGGTGAATATAAATTTGGTTAGTTTTGCCGTGTTCCTTAGTACTTTGCATTGGAGTAATCATAGTTTGGTAAAAAATTCCCTAACACTTCTCCCTACTCTTAACACACACATTAAGACAGTAAAATTGGAAGAAATACTAAGAATTTACTTATTTATCAATTCTATATTACAAAATCAAATTTGTCAGTCCTGGTAGAATTAGAAATACCATTTAGCTACAAGAAAGGGTAAGGAGCCATTTGACCAGAATACTAAATATTAATTTTTAGGGGTGAAGGTATATATTTTTCTTCTTTGGTCATAAGTATTGCAACAACTTTTAAAAATGTTTTTTTGAAAGATTTTAGAAAATATTTTTACTTACTGGATTGAACTTATGAAAATATCATCTATTTCTGTTTAATATCAAAGAAGTAGCTGTGTTGTGTCTATAAACAGCCTATCTTTCTATAAACAAAAGTTCTCTCTGGTTTCAGTTTCTTTAAATTTCATAATTGTTCAAATAACCTTGCTCAGTTGCTTCCGTCGTGTCTGACTTTGTGACCCTAAGGACTGTAGGCCACCAGGCTGCTCTTGTCCATGGCAAGAATACTGGAGTGGGTTGCCATTTTCTGCTCCAAGGGATCTTCCCGACCCAGTGATCAAACCCTTCTCTCCCGAGTCTCCTGCGTTGCAGGCAGATTCTTTACCACTGAGCTGGCAGGGAAGCCCCATATGCCCTTAGTGCAATATTTATTTTATTTTCTAAGTACTCTATTGCTTGCCATAGTTGTTTGTTTTGTTAATTGCTTTTACTGTTTTTGGCTTTTTTGGTCTTAATAAAAGTATATTAGGTCACTTTTCCAGACTATTCCTAAGATGTGAAGGAAAAGAGCTTTCTGGCTGTGATATGTCTCTCACTCTTCGGTACAGAATCTTTCAGCTTATAATGCAAATATTAACCTTTGCTGAAGTCCAGTTGGGAATGATCCATCCATTTTGGGATCCTTTGGGACTGAATATTTTTCTTTAAATTTTTAAATTGCACTAATATAGGCAGGTAGTTTGGAGAAGGAAATGGCACCCCACCCCAGTACTCTTGCCTAGAAAATCCCATGGATGGAGGAGCCTGGGAGGCTGCAGTCCATGGGGTCGCTTCACTTTTCACTTTCATGCATTGGAGAAGGCACTGGCAACCCACTCCAGTGTTCTTGCCTGGAGAATCCCAGGGACGGGGGAGCCTGGTGGGCTGCCGTCTATGGGGTCGCACAGAGTTGGACACGACTGAAGCGACTTAGCAGTAGCAGCAGCAGGCAGATAGTTTAAGAAATCTAAATGCTGATGATAAAAAAACTTTTCTCTGCCCCACACTCTTTCTACCCTTAATTTCTATTCCACAGAAGCAAACACTTGAAACTATTTAGCCATTGTTTCTGTTATTTATTTCTCTATTTCTAAATAAAATGCTTGTGGGACTATTTTTAAGTCTTTTTAAAGTAAAAAGCATGCATTTTAAAAATTGATGTCTAGCTTTTAACGATGATTTTATTGTACTCTGCCTGCAACTACATATGCCCTCAGTATACATAGATATCCTCCCTTTCAAGAGCTGTTTTATTATTTGTGCTTCAGTCACGGTTCAGTGGTTATAGTACTATGATTATATAGAAATTGATCAGAGATGAGCCATGGAGTGTTTTATGATTATATTTTCTTTTGGAATTAAACATTGCTCTGTTTTTTCTTTATCTTTCTATTTCATCTCACCATTGCTTCACCTTAAAACTTTGCCAAAGAGATTAAATTCATCTCACTATGGTAAAAAAACAAAAACAAACAAACAAACAAAAAAACCCCAAGAAAACAAAAAGCAAACAAAAACCTCAGACAACCTATAGGGCTCTTTTTGTTTGTTTTCTTGGCGACATTCTTAGAGTTCCCAGTCTTGCTCCCTTCTAGACTGGTATTCTCTGGGCCTGAGAAGCATTGTCTAGCATCATCCTATGAATTTCTTTTGCTTCCTCTTCCTCCTCCCTTGATTCCATATTCTCTTTCTTGGGTGAATCACTGTGTTGAGTGGACTACATCAGCCATTAATTCCTGAGAGAGGGTATATGCGAAGTAAGTTTTTCAGGCCTTTTATTTCTAAAATGTCTCTATTTTGTACTTAGCTAGTAAAGAATTCTAAATTGGAAATCATTTTAGCTCAAAAAATTGAAAGCATGGCTCCATTTGTCTTCTAGTTACTTTTATTGTATCAGAGAACTCTAGAGCCTTACTGATTCTCTGTCCTTCATATGTGTCCTGTTTTTCTCTCTTTGTTTTATGAAGCTCTTGTTTATCTATAATTGTCTGAAATTTTAGTGTGATACACTTTTGTGTGACTATTTTCAGTCAGTAAGATGGATACTTATGGAAAGCACTTTTCAACCTCTAATTTCCTTCGTTCTAGGATTTTAGGAGGAGAGAGTATTATTTCATTATTTCTATCCCTCTGTTGCCACTACTCATCTCATTCATTCTCTCTCGTCTCCCTCTATCTCTCTCAGTCTCCATATACATATATATAATCTATAAAAATATAGCTATATAAGAAATATATGTTTAGATATATACCTATATATCTATCTGTCTGCACACTTATAAAGACACAGATACAGGTGGATGGATAGATAGATAGGAAGATAGATAGGGAGTGTGTTTTGCAAATGTTTTCTCCCAGTCTGTGACTTTGTCTTTTCATTCTTTTAACAATGTCTTTTGGAGATCAGAAGTTTTAAATTTTAATGAAGTCCAGTTTATCAGTTTTTTTCTTTCATGTATTGTGGTTTTGGTATTGTATCTGAAAGGTCACTGCCAGATCTAAAGTCACATGGTTTTCTCAAATGTTGTCTTCTAGGACTTTTGTAGTTTTACTTTTTGCGTTTAGGTCTGCAATCCATTTTGAGTTAATTTCTGTGAAAGGTACAGGGTCTGCTTTTAGATTCTGCTTTTGTATGTGAACATCCAGAGGTACCAGCACCGTTTGTTGAGAAAAGTATCTTTGCTCCACACTGTATTGCCTTTGTTCCTCTTTCAAGGATCAGTTGCCTCTATTTGTGTGAATCTAGTTCTAGGATGTCTCTTCTGTTTCATTTGTCTATTTGTATGTATATATTGCCAATACCACACTGTCTTGATTACTGAAGCTTTGTAATAAGTCTTGAAGTTGGTAGTGTCAGTCCTCCAACTTTGTTCTTCTTCAACATTGTGTTGGCTATTCTGAGTCTATTGCCTTTCCATTTAAATTTTAAAACCAGTCTGTCAGTATCCACAAAAGAACTTGCTGGAATCTTGATTGGTATTGCATTGAGTCTATGGATCAAGTTAGGAAGAACTGACATTCTAACAATATTGAGTCTTCTTATCCATGATTGTGGTATATCTCTTCATTAATTTTGTCCTTTGATTTCTTTCATTTGAGTTTTATAGTTTTTCTCACATGAATCTTTACATATTTTATTAGATTTATACCTATTTTATTTTTTATTTTGGTAAATTAAATGGTATTTGTTTCAAATTCCAATTTTTATTGTTGGTACATGGGAAAGCAATTGTATCTGTTTATTAACTTTGTATCCTGCAGTCTTGCTATAATTGCTTATTAGTTCTAGGAGGTTTCTTTTTCTTTTTCCAGTTCTTTGGGATTTTCTACATTAAGAACTTGCTGTCTATGGAAAAAATAGTTTTATTTATTTCTTCTCAATCTGTATACTTTTAATATCCTTTTCTTGTCTTGTTGCATTAGCTGGAACTTTCAGTATGATGTTTAATGGGAGTAGTAAGAGGCATCCTTGTGTTGACCTCGTATTAGAGACAAAGCTTCTAGTTTCTCAGCATTAGGTCTGATGTAAGTTTGGTTTTAGTAGATGTTCTTTGTCAAGTTGAGGAAGTCCTCTTCTGTTAGTTTTCTGGGAAATTTTATAATGAATGGGCATTGGATTTTGCCAGGTATTTTTTTCTGCATCTGTTGATATGATCATAGGGATTTTCTTCCTTTAGCCTGTTGATATGGTGGATTACATTAATTGATTTTTGAATATTGAACCAGTCTTGCACAGCTGGAATAAATCTTACTTGCTTGTGGCATATAGTTATTTTTAAACATAATAGGATTCAATTTCTCTATAATGTTTATTTACTGTGTTCTTTATGATAAATTACTGAACCAAGTAATCACCAACAGAAAATGTAGCCTTTTTTTCATAGTAGTCTTGTGATAAATGTTTCTTAATAAAGATAGGATTTAGAAACTGATTGTGTTTGGTGAGTAAGAGGACATGACTGAAGATCACTCTAAACAGTTGAGATTTGTTGAGAAGGAAAAGACAAGAGATGGAAAAGAAAAGAGGAGAAATAGATATTCAAAAATAAAGTATTTCAAAAGATATTAAAGAATACTTATTTTCGTGGTTCTAGTATTATGGCTGGAGAAAGCAATGGCACCCCACTCCAGTACTCTTGCCTGGAAAATCCCATGGACGGAGGATCCTGGAAGGTTGCAGTCCATGGGGTCCCTAAGAGTTGGACTGGACTGGGCGACTTCACTTTGACTTTTCACTTTCATGCATCGGGGAAGGAAATGGCAACCCACTCCAGTGTTCTTGCCTGGAGAATCCCAGGGACGGGGGAGCCTGGTGGGCTGCCGTCTATGGGGTTGCACAGAGTTGGACACAACTGAAGCGACTTAGCAGCATCAGTATTATGGCCAGAAAGAGGTATATATCTAAGTAACCGAATAAGCAGGAAATAAGTTGAAGACAGAGAATTTTGGAAATTGTCTATGTATTAGTGACAGTTGAAGCTGTATAAGTGTAAGTGTATGATATTGTTAAGTGGGGGAATGGAAAAAAGATGAAAGGTTTGAAATGGACACTCAGGAATACTTATACATAGATAGATAAAAGAGAATCAACAAGAGATAGAGAAGATGCATATCAATGGAGAACCAAAATGTTATAATATCACAGAAGTAAAAGGAGGAATTGCAAGGACCAAGGATTGTAATCAACAATGAATGTGAAAGAAAAATTGGAAAAACGGGAGCCAAACAAAGAGCCATGTATTTGATAAATATAAGTTCATTGATAAAACTTTTCCCCTTAAAGTATACGGAGTGGACGTTAGAATGCATAAGGTAAAACAGGAAGTGGAGGCAGTGATTGTAGACTATGCTTTCAGAAATGTTGACAGTGAAAAGAGAGAAGTTAATTCAAAGGCATAGCAAGATTGAAGGAGGTATCTCATCAGCAGTAAGGTTTTAGCATGTCTGATTGCTGCGTCAAAGGAGACACTGGAGAGATAGTGTGAAGATTCAAGATGGAAAGGAAATATTAGACAGAATGAGGTTGCCATTTAATATATTGCTGCCTCAAAATAAGCCAACATGTAAGTGATCGGTTACTGAATGATTTAGATGTCTTTTAGAAAGCTTTAATATATAAAGGTGTATATCAGTTAGTTTAGCTGAGGCTGTTCTTCAGTAATCCACAATCCCCAAGTCTCAGCGGCTTAAAAGAACTAAGTTGTATTTCTTGCGGACACTCTGTGTATATCATGTAACAGGTCAGCTGGGGATTTTGCTGCAGTTCATTCTTACTCTAGGATCCAGGGTAATAGAACAGCTCTTTTTCTGAAGATTGCTAGTCACTCTGATACAGGAAAAAAGAGACATGATAAATTAAACACTGACTTCTTAAGCTTTCAGTTGTAAGTGACTTTTGGTCACTTGCACTCACAGTTCATTCACCAAATCAAGTCACATGGCTGTGCTGTCTCCCTAGGGATGGGAAGTACAATCTTAATTTAATACTTGCCAGGAAGGAGAGCAGAATATTTGCAAACCAGAGTATTTGCAAACAGTCCTAATGAGCACCATAAGGAATATATTTACCTGGAGTAATATATTGAGTTACAGTTATCAAAAATCTAACATTTATGATCATTTCTGTAAATAGTTGAGCAGTACATTTTTCTTCAGGAAAATAATCCTATACTACAACTTTGCTCCTAAGGGGAAAATATGATTGGAATTAGAGCTCATTTACAGTTACAATGTCATTTTCAGTACTCTGTCTCAGAAGTATACAATATGATGATTGAAACATAAAAGGAATACATTGGGTTTTACCAATTATCACTTTTAAATGTGAAATAATGAACTTTGGTAAAAAAAAAGTAACATTTTTTCTTAGAACTTGTTGACTTAAAGACCCTTTTCATTCTTTAAAATTCTAGATAATTCCTTTAAATAGTGTCAAGTTCTATAAAGGAGGAAAATAGAAGATGAAACAAAGATCTGACCCAGTTCTCAGGCTAATAGTTTAGTCCCCTCTAACTGTACAGTTGCAGTTTAAAACATTCTGTATTATCCCAACAGGAAACATTTCCTTTGTACAAGTGATGGTGCACGTTTGGTTCAGCGTAGATTCAGTTCCCAGTTGCAACTTATACATGCTGTACAGGGAAGTGTTTAGTGTTCAAACAAGAATTATACTTCATTATCCTAGTTTCAAGTTTCTGCATCATCTCATGAATCTGACAGCTTCTTCACAAATGTACTTATTTAGAAGTCTTCAGAGAAGCGTCCTAGACATTTGTAGCATTAATAGGGATTTAGATTGTAAACGATTTTAAGTATGGGGATGGCAGGTGTGGTAATTTTATGGATTTTGAAACATTTTCTCATCACAGTTGTAACAGACCTATCTGCAGTACTTTGCTGTGTCTGTTAAAAAGGCTCCAGGGCCAGAATAGAACCCAATCAGGGTGCTTTTACTGTTGGGTGGCATCCATTTCCTTGATGTCCTGTACAGTCTTGCAAGAGTTTCTCTGTAGGACGTGACTGTTGAGTGAGTTTTACCTGGCTGTCAGTGAATTTAAGAGAGTAAAAGGAGACTCTCTCTGCAGTACTAATAAAGTTTCTTTGGAACATAAAAGGAATGAAATCAGATGTCTAGAAGCCTGCCAGAGAGATAAAATGCAATGTGCTTTAGCCATTGTTTTTCTCCTGATTAAGTGCATAGTATTAAAGCTACATATAAGTTTGGTGTGTGTGTTTGGGTGCATAGGTAGAATCTGATGTGGTTAAAAAAAGGTAGACTTTACTGTTTAGGGAGCTGAGAAGAGAGTGTTCAGTTCAGTTCAGCCGCTCAGTCGTGTCCGGCTCTTTGGGAGCCCATGAATCGCAGCACGCCAGGCCTCCCTATCCATCACCAACTCCTGGAGTTCACTCAGACTCACGTCCATCGAGTCAGTGATGCCATCCAGCCATCTCATCCTCTGTTGTCCCCTTCTCCTCTTGCCCCCAAATCCCTCCCAGCATCAGAGTCTTTTCCGATGAGTCAACTCTTCGCATGAGGTGGCCAAAGGACTGGAGTTTCAGCTTTAGCATCATTCCTTCCAAAGAAATCCCAGGGCTGATCTCCTTCAGAATGGACTGGTTGGATCTCCTTGCAGTCCAAGGGACTCTCAAGAGTCTTCTCCAACACCACAGTTCAAAAGCATCAATTCTTCGGCACTCAGCTTTCTTCACAGTCCAACTCTCCCATCCATACACGACCACTGGAAAAACCATAGCCTTGACTAGACGTGTTAGTTATTTCCAAAAAGGGCCTTTTGACCAGGGTTGTGTTGGTTTAAAGAATCTACAAAAGAGGTAAGTGTTGGCGAGACACCACACTCATTTTTTAAACAACCTGAGTAAGACAAAATGGAAGAGGTTCAAAGTACAAGCAAACAGTGTAAAAGTACAAGGAAAAATTAATTCTAAGACATATACAATCCAAGAAAAAAAATCAAAATATTTTTGTTATCAAGGATCAGGGCTTGTTTAAAATAGATTTTTTTAAGTAATTTTACTTATGTATGTATTTTTGACTGCGCTGGGTCTTCATTTCTGCTCGGGCTTTTCTCTAGTGGTGGTGAGTGGGGACTACTGTCTATGTGTAGTGCCTGGGTGGTCTCTTGTTGCAGAGCATGGGCTCTAGAAATGTGGGCTTCAGTAGCTGTGGCTGCCGGGCTCTACAGAACAGGCTCAACAGTTGTGGTACACAGGATTAGTTGCTCCACGGCGTGTGGGAATCTTCCCTGATCAGGGAACAAGCCCATTCTCCTGCACTGGGAGGTGGATTCTTTACTGTTGAGCCCCCAGGGAAGCTCTGAAATAGATTTTTATTAATGAGAAAGCATATTGCTTGGATATAACCACTGGGAGCATATAGTTTCATGTGTATCATGAATAATTTTAGCTTGTACTAGAGAGGCCTTCCACTGATTTGCTGCTGCTGTTGTTCAGTGGCTAAGTCATGTCTGACTCTTTGCAACCTGGTGAACTGCAGCACGCCAGGCTCCTCTGTCCTCCACTATCTCCTGGAATTTGTTCAAATTCATGTGCACTTCCACTGATACATGTTAATTATTTAATGAAATATAAAATATTTTGACAGGATAAGTGACTTATTCATCTGCTGAACCAGTCACCTTAAATCTGTAATAATATTCAGCGTATTGTCAGGTATAAAGTCTTAGAACTCTTTAGTTGATTTCAAGGATTTTGAATTAAGATGTTTGCCTGGAATTTTTTTTTTTTTAAGATGTTGACCTGGAATTTTAAGTGGAATTGAGGCTTAGAAACAGCCTGAATAATATTATTTTCATGAAAATACGATATAGGCTTCTGAATTTAGGTGTTTCCCATGAGTACTTCCGAGGTGGAGCCGTTGGTAAAGAATCTACCTGCCAATGCAGGAAATGTGGGTTTGATCTCTGGGTCGGGAAGATGCCCTGGAGTAGGAAGTGGCACCTCAGTCCAATAATCTTGCCTGGGAAATCCCACGGACAGAGGAACCTGGCAGGCTACAGTCCATGTGTTGCAAAGAATTGGACATGACTGAGCATGCATGAGTACTTATAGATTTTAAAGTGAAATTTAAAAATATTGTCACATGACTTTAATATTTGAGCATATAGTTTGACTAAATATATGTGTTTGTGGGATTTGCATATATTAGTAAATTTTTACATAGGTTAATAGATTTTAAATGGACCATAAGTAATAAGTAATAGCCATATTATTTATCTAAAAGTTTGTGTTTTAACATTGCATGATAACTAGGTTAAAGATGAATCTCTGTAAAATATCTCTGGCACCTATCAGTATTTACACACTGATAATCAAAATGTCTCAGTGGTTGATTGATTTTCTGTGCCTGAGGGAGCGCCATCGGAGAAGGCGATGGAACTCCACTCCAGTACTCTCTCCTGGAAAATCTCATGGACGGAGGAGCCTGGTAGCTGCAGCCCATGAGGTCGCTAAGAGTCAGACACGAATGAGCGACTTCCCTTTCACTTTTCACCTTTATGCTTTGGAGAAGGAAATGGCAACCCACTCCAGTGTTCTTGCCTGGAGAATCCCAGGGATGGGGGAGCCTGGTGGGCTGCCGTCTATGGGGTCTCACAGAGTCGGACACAACTGAAGTGACTTAGCAACAGCAGCAACAGCAGCAGGAGCACCATAGCTTTCTTGTTAAATTTACTACCACCACAGAGGTAGTGGTTTTGAGGTATAAGATTTATAAGATGAAGTACAGTTTTCTATTTTTAGTTCCTCGCACACAGAAGAATGCTTGGTAATAGCTGCACTTTATCTGTGAGCTGCACTAAATTTTTATAAATTATAGGCTCCATATTTCTGAGGCCAAATTTAAAAAAACACCTTCTTCTGAAAGATTTAAAGTGGAGAGTACTGTCATACTCATTGTATAGAATCCTGGTAGAGATGCAAGTGAGGATGCATGATTTGTGTTTAGGATTACAACTGTATTAGAGCAAACACATTTAACATATACATATCTTTGTGTATGTATCAGTTCAGTTCAGTCGCTCAGTCGTGTCCGACTCTTTTCGACCCTGTGAATCGCAGCACGCCAGGCCTCCCTGTCCATCACCAACTCCTGGAGTTCACTCAAACTCATGTGCATCGAGTCAGTTATGCCATCCAGCCATCTCACCCTCTGTTGTCCCCTTCTCCTCCTGCCCCCAATCCCTCCTAGCATCAGAGTCTTTTCCAGTGAGTCAACTCTTTGCATGAGGTGGCCAAAGTATTGGAGTTTCAGCCTCATCATCAGTCCTTCCAAAGAACACCCAGGACTGATCTCCTTCAGAATGGACTGGTTGGATCTCCTTGCAGTCCAAGGGACTCTCAAGAGTCTTCTCCAACACCACAGTTCAAAAGCATCAATTCTTCGGCGCTCAGTTTTCTTCACAGTCCAACTCTCACATCCATACATGACTACTGGAAAAGCCATAGCCTTGACTAGATGGACCTTTGTTGGCAAAGTAATGTCTCTGCTTTTGAATATGCTGTCTAGGTTGGTCATAACTTTCCTTCCAAGGAGTAAGTGTCTTTTAATTTCATGGCTGCAGTCACCATCTGCAGTGATTTTGG